>NC_080853.1:11184870-11340224 GCF_030435755.1 Ochotona princeps | reverse complement strand
CCCAGAGCGCGACAGCCAATAGGCGGAGGGGACCCACAGCCTCGTTTGGAAGAGCCAATCAAAAGCCACCGGGACCAACTATGACAACCCTGGGAACCAATGAAAATCGGGATTTTTTTTTTTTAGCGTACAGCCCCAGACCCTGAGAGACCTCGCAGGTGAAGTTTTTTTTTATAAGGTACAATTCCGAAGACCACGAGACATGTTATTTGCAAAGGCGAGTAGGGAGACGTACGGACGCGAACAAGCTGACACTTAACCGAAATCTCACAGGCTGCAGCTTCCACACAGTCCAGCCTCGAGCTACGCGCCCGCCGCGGGAAGCAGCGTGCGGCGCGCTGACGTCACGCGCCGGCCACGCCCCCGAGGCCGCCCTTATAGCGTAGCTCGGCCGCGCGCGCGCACCATTGTGTGGCTGGACTCGGCCGCTGCTGCGGTGGGAAGCCCGTGTTCGGGTTTTTTTTTTTTCTTCCCCGCACCCGCATCGCGGCTGCCGCTCTGCGGTTAGCCGTTCGACAACTAATTCCGGCACCACGTCCACCACGGATATGCCGCGCGTCTACATAGGACGCCTCAGCTACAACGTCCGGGAAAAGGACATTCAGCGCTTTTTCAGCGGTTATGGCCGACTCCTCGAAGTAGACCTCAAAAATGGGTGAGTCGGGCCTGGGCGCCCACGTCCCGGGCTCGGCCGGGGGCTGTCGGGCGGAGCAGGCCGCGGAGGCCGCGGCGCCGCGTGGCAGGGCCTCCCAAGATGGCGGCGGCGCGGGGCCGCGGGCGCGCGGGGGGAGTCGCGGGCACGAGCACGTGCGCGACCCCGGCTAACGGCGCCGCCGCCGGCCCGGCCCCCCGACCGCCCCTCCAGGTACGGCTTCGTGGAGTTCGAGGACTCCCGCGACGCCGACGACGCCGTTTACGAGTTGAACGGCAAGGAGCTCTGCGGCGAGCGCGTGATCGTGGAGCACGCTCGGGGCCCGCGCCGCGATCGCGACGGCTACAGCTACGGAAGCCGCAGTGAGTCGCATCCCCGCGCGCTCCGCGTCCTTGGTGGGGGGGGACCCCGGCGGGGGGCGGGTGCAGGCCCCAGGGTGGGCTGGGCGGGACGGGGCCTCCCCGTCTGGGAGGTCGGGGGGAGGGTGGTCGTGGGTCTCGGGCCGCCACGCCTGCCCGGGGAAGCCGTGGGACGCTGGAGCGCGGGGATCGGGCCCGGGGGTGGGAGAGGGTGGGTTCTGCTGATAAGCCCCGTGGGCACTGACGTGGCTTCTGCCAGGCGTGGCCGTAGTTAACTGTGTTTCTCACCCTGGCTTACCTGTCAGTGCAGCAGCTGCGAGTGTGGAGGTGGGAGAGCAGGCGGGGGAGGGCAGGTGGGGAAAGGAGGGCCGGGAGGAGCTAGAAGTTAGAGTTTAGGCAAATTGGCGGGGGACAAAGAAAATGCCAATTCTTCAGGTGGTATTCTGCCACCCGCAGTTGATAATGAGCCTTATGCCATACGCGAACTGTTGGGGCATGCTATTGGGAGGGAGGGTGGGGGTGGTTATGTTGAATGTTTGTTGAAATTGCATGTTGAATTCAAACTTTTTAACAAGTCCTTGATGTTTCAATTTGAAAGTGACCATTGGGGCTGAGGCTGTGTCCACTGAGGCTAAGATGACTGCCTTTCCTGATTGGCCTTGGCTTTTCCATACATTGTGTGACCCTTGCCCTATGACCCTTTGGCTGACCTTACCGGAAGCCATGACGACAGCAGCCTTTTGCCATTAGACGCAGGGTGATGGTGAGGATTCCAAGGGTTAGACAAAACTGGTTAATCTGAACTAGGTGACTGTTACCTTGCGTGTTTTGTGGCCAAACCACCACCAAAAACCTCACACTGTGATGTAAGTACTTAGTGTAACTAGTAAACATTTTTGTAAAATGTAGAAATGCATGTAATCAGTTAAGTTTTATATTTTACAATGTTATGTAAAATAAAACTTAGCGAGGTAAATTGAATAAAGGAGCAGTCACTCTCTAACAGATTGTAGGAGAGGTTTAGTTGGATTTAGTCTATTTGACTTGCCCTTACTTTAATTTATGGCAAATCACAAATGTATCAAAGGTTTAGCAGTGTAATAGCAAAGTCCTACTCCAGTAAATGAAAGTTGATATGTTTGTACTAACTATCAAAAACGTTATGCGTCCTTACCATTGCAAAGCATCTGATGGTTTTCTTCGTGTGATAAAGGTGGTGGTGGTGGATACAGCAGTCGGAGAACCTCTGGCAGAGACAAATATGGACCACCTGTTCGTACAGAGTACAGGCTAATTGTAGAAAATCTTTCTAGTCGGTGCAGTTGGCAAGATTTAAAGGTGAGTGCTCTGAACTTGAGAATGAGCTGCATCGGTGTCTGTTTGGCTTTCTGCATCTAACCGTTCTTACTGTTTCAGGATTTTATGCGGCAAGCAGGTGAAGTAACCTATGCGGATGCTCACAAGGAACGCACCAATGAGGGTGTGATTGAATTTCGCTCCTACTCAGACATGAAACGTGCTTTGGATAAACTGGATGGTACAGAAATAAATGGCAGAAATATTAGGCTTATTGAAGATAAGCCACGGACAAGCCATAGGCGGTCTTACTCTGGAAGCAGATCTAGGTAACTTATCTTGAAGGGCGTGGAGAGGAATAACAGTAATTTTTACTGTTAACTGAACCGAAGCCAGCTCTTGTTACACTTTCTGGTTATGTGTCCTTGAATTCTTTGCCGGATGTTTTGATGGTTTAATTTTGGAAGTACACAGATGTGTGTGTGTGTGACTGATAAAAAGCGCAGAGGTTCTTGAGATAAACAGCTCTCTGATGTTTATTGCAGGTCACGGTCCAGGAGAAGGTCTCGCAGTAGGAGTCGCAGGAGCAGCCGCAGTAGATCACGAAGCATCTCCAAGAGTCGCTCCCGGTAGGTCCCTGCTGTCCTCTCTGGGGACGGGGGTGCTCCAGCACCAGGCACTGAGAGGAATCTGACTTTTTTTCTGTGTGCAGGTCCAGGTCGCGGAGCAAAGGTCGGTCTCGGTCTCGATCCAAGGGCAGGAAATCTAGGTCAAAGAGCAAATCCAAACCCAAGTCTGACCGAGGCTCTCGCTCACGTTCTCGAAGCAGATCTAAGGATGAGTATGAGAAATCCCGAAGCAGGTCTCGCTCTCGATCTCGGTCCCCCAAAGAAAATGGAAAAGGTGACATTAAGTCAAAATCCAGATCAAGGAGCCAGTCTCGTTCCAATTCACCCCCCCCTGTTGCACCCTCAAAGGCTCGTTCTGTGTCCCCCCCACCAAAAAGAGCTACTTCAAGGTCCCGTTCTAGATCTCGTTCGAGGTCAAGGTCCAGGTCCAGTTCCAGAGATTAACTCAGAACTCTCCGTTCTTTGCACACTATTACAGAACTCTTTCCTACTTGCTTAGGCAGTTCCTCTTCCATGTTTGTACTCGTCCTCTGCAACAAGAGGAATCTCCTGCAAACAGGGGCACTCAAATTGGATTTGTAGCCAAATTTTGACAAAAAGATGAGGTTCTAAAATGGTGGCATGAAGTCGAAGACCCTCTCCCTTCTTTGTAGAATTAAGATAACTATGATTTTATAGCTTTTGAGCTAAAATAACTTTTGTAAAGATTAAGCTCAATTAGATTTTTTTTTTTAATATTTCAGCAGGATCTGCTGCAGGGTTTTTTTTGTTGTTTTATTTGTTGCTTATTTTTAAATTAACCGTTTCAAGCTTTGGATACTTAAGGCTATAGAGGGAGAACCCAATTTTCAATTATGTTGGCTTTTTATAAAGCTTGAGTTAATGTAAGATTTAAAATAAAAGTTTGCTACCAAGATGATTGCCTTATTGAGTAGGTCACTATTAAATTCTTTCAATGTTTATTTGCTATTCGTGGAAACAGTGTAAATTCTACAGAAGTGTAAAACAAGGCAAGTCTCAGACCAGCAATAAATTATTCAGTTTCAGTAACATTATTTTGTGCTTTTAATAAAAATTTCCAGTTTTCATTTGCCCCCACTAACAAGTAGGGTCAAAATTCCTAGTTGGTAATCGGTCTTTGCCCAGTTTGCCTAAATTAAATACTTTTTCCAAGCCTGAATTTGAGCACTTGGACAAATCACTCCCTAATTGTTAGGATCTTATAAAGCTTAATGATTCCACTTTCTGATAGTGGTCAGTGTAAGAATGTGGTTCAGTGGTCTGTAATGTTTGTCATGTGAAAATGGGAATACACTTTGATGAGAAACTTAGTGCATTCAAAGTCAAAGAGCATAGACTGCATTTTCTGCTGGAAGTTCGTTATGCTTAACAAGCACCTAACAGATCACTCGGTAAGATTAGTTAACGATTAAGTTTCTTCCCCAACATCGATTCCCCTTGGTAGTTAGTTGGGTCATAGGGTAATTAGTTAAATCATCTTAGTACAATTTATACTTTGTGTGGTTGATTTGGAAAACAAATGGGTAAGCTCAACTCTGTACTTTATTATGAACAAAGTGTAATGCCTACTGTAGAAACCAAATTGATGCTACAAAAATGTGTAAATTACTGGGTTAGTTTTAGTCTCTGCATCTAGAAGCATAGTTAAAGCTGCAATTTGAAAAGTTAATTACCTTATATCCCTTTGTTCACTTTTAAATTTTTCATAGTTAAAAACTTACTAACTTTAGTCTGAAACCAAGATACAGACAGATTAATGGGCACAGTTTGGATAGCCTTCCTAGGCTATCTAACAGATTAGAGTGGGACTGCAATGTGTGGAAGTGACTAGAAGGTGTGGTGATGTTCCATTTTCTGGGGCTAGTTTATAGGTTCAGATAATCCAGAAGACATCCCATCCCTAGTAAAATGAAACTGAAGGGAAACAGTACATACACACAAGGGCTCAGGTGGCAGTCACAGAAGGTGGGAGTATTAACAAGTTCCTAAACTCCCTGTTAACAATCTGATTTAAGGAATATAGAAAGTTTCCCCAAAAGACCACTACTTCTAGATGTTTACAAGAAATGGGTGTATTTTTTTCCCATCATAAATATTAGAATTTTGAGAAGAAAATTGCATATGGTTCTTTATTTTGCCTGTTAAAAGAATAAAAATAGTAATTGGCTTTAAAAGTTGATGAACCGCAGCCTCTCAAAGAAGGAAGGAGGAGGTGTTAGGATGAGTGTCAGTGTCAGATAACAGCATTTTCATTGGCTCTCAGGTCATCAGTGGCAATAGACATTTTTAACTGTTGTTAGCAGCCGTGAAAATCAGGGTATTGTATTTCGTGAAAACCTGTACCCAGTAACAATCTTGCTGATAGCAAAGACCAGTTTTTCAGAGTTGAGTTGTAGTTCATACCTGTAGGCCTCGGTGCTGTGCATAGCCAGCCACTGTTGGCAACGCTGGCCACTTGCAGGCAGTTGAAGAGATTTTTGGATGCTTGCCGATATGAGTGAGCGCCTGGCATGTGCTCGTCAGGCCACATGGGGGTCTCCGGCGGAACTAGAACAAAGCAGAAACGAGGAACGTCTTCTTGGTTGTCCTTTTAATTGGGATTTATTGACATGCCATAGTGCCTTTATGGCATAAAAGTTCCCACTTCTGTGTTGCTACTTTTCATCTTTGAATCTTCTTTCTCCCACTTTGTTAATCTATTTTATGCTTCATCAATAAAATGCTATTGCTGAGGGAAAGGCTGGTTTCCAGTTTATTTTGTGTTTACCCTTGGCACCAGATTTCTTGGAAAATGGCCTTCTGAGTTAGAGCATGCGATTGCAAAACAATTTCTCAAGTGTGAGCCAAGAATCCTTTGAGACCAGCATGATAGGATGGCTTGTCTTGGGCAAGTCATGAACCTTGTGCTTCAGTGCCAAAGGCGAAACCAGGTTTGAAAATTAAAGCTTAATACCTGAGAAGTAGTAAGAATGGTACCATAACAGTTGCTAGCTTCTATGATGGATTAAGTAAATGAGATCATTCTTGTTTATAATTTCCTGTTCATGTCTTAACAGTGGTTTGTACATTCTCCTTTTTTTAAAAGGGTCTTTTTAAGTTGGAATATCAGATTTACAAAGAAAAGGAAAGACAGGTCTTCTGTCAGCTGATTGACTCCCCAAGTGTCTACAGCAACCAGAACTGAGCTGATGAGGAGCTTTTCCAGGCCTCCCACACAAGTGCAAGGTTCCAAGGCTTTGGCCTGTCCACTACTGCTTTTCCAGGCCACAAGCAGGAAGCTGGATGAAAAATGGGGCAGTTGGAACACATTGCTGCCCAGATGGGATTCCGGCGCATGCAAGGCTGGGACTTCAAGCCATTAGACTGCCATGCTGGGCCTAAGATTCGTCTATTTTTACCTGAAAGGCAGATTTTCTGAGGAGAGACAGAACAATGTTCCATGTACTGGTTCACACCTCAAATGGCCAGAGATGAGTCAACCCAAAGCCAGGAGTTTCATCTGCGTCTCCCATATGGTACAGGATCCCAAGTACTTGAGCCATTTTCCCCTGCTTTTATCTACAAACACAGAGCCAGATGGAAAGTGGAGAAGCCGAAACAAGTCCCTGTGAAAGGAAAATATTTGAGAACTCCTGCAGTTTAATACAGTACAGTAATTGGTAATTTATATGCCCATCTTCAATTTTTACTGTCAGTATAAGCATTTTCTGCTGATTTAAGATTTGTTTTTTAAATGGAGAAGGGCAGAGTGATCTTCACTCAGGGTTAATTGGCAGGTGAACCTAGGGCCAAGTCTGAGTCAGGCAAAGCCTGGAACTTCATCCCGTTCTTCGGGTGGTAGGGCCCCAAAGCACTTGGACCATCTTTTGCTGCTTTTCCCAGGCCATTAGGAAGTGGAACAGTGTCCATTGGGGCAGTTATTTTTATCATGGCAATCTTTCTCCCCGCCCCCTTTGTGGGCAGTCAGAATCCCAGAGGGAAGGAAAGACTCGGATCTTCATCTGATTTACTTTCCAAATGACTGCAACAGTAGCAGCTGCTGGACTGAACTGAAGCCAAGCAGTTCTGGTCTCCCATGTGGGTGCAGGGTCCCAAGTCCTTGGGGTGTCTTCTGTGGCTTTACCAGGCCATTAGCAGGGAGCTAAATCATAAGTGAAGTGACAGGATTTGAACCAGCACCCATAGGAGATGCATCACAGATGGAGGCTTAACCTGAAGTGCCATGGTACCAGCCCCCTCACAGGTAGTTTGACTTGCTGTGCCATGTAACTGGCCTCAGTCATTGGGTGTGTGAACTGAAGTCTGGTGCCAGGCTGGAGTGGTTCCTCTTGGTGACCTAGAAGAAATTTTACCCATCTCAGAACAGTTTATTCTGAGCTAGGAATGTGCCAGGATTAGAAGTTGCATTACTCCATGCCCTGAGGACAAGAAATTGGGTTGCATCAGGCCATCCATTCATGGGGTGCTGGATGCCACAACTTGAGTACCCATAGAGTGAGTGGAGCAGCAACCAGCTTGGTATGTGCCTGAGTGTGTAAGGTGTCGGTGAGATTGTAGGTGATGACTGTTATGGGTTGGATGCAGTTAAATCTAGTAGCAATGCAGGTGTTGTCTTTGTAATGTTGCATCCCTTGGTCTTCATCACCTACTCCTATCCCACACCCCAATTCATCCTGTATAGGAAATAGTAGCAAAGTACATGTTTGGTGTGATTATTTTTGCCCAAATATTTTCAATTCACAGTTCTGTGAGTGCAGAATCCACGGATGTGGAGGACTGCTTCTCAGGAGCAAGGACCTTCTAACAGTACCAAAAGCAATCAACACTGCCATGATCCCATTGAATCCCCAGCTCCCATCTGAATTCCATCATTCCCTGGGAGCCTGCATTGTGTAGTAAAGTCAGTCTGTAATGGCCAGCCTCCCATATGGAAGCTGGCTCCCAAACAGCTGGTTCTTTGGGTCTCCCATATGGGTGCAAGGAGCCCACTGCTTTCCTAAACCATGAACAGCTGGATTGTAAGTGCAGAAGCTGAGACACAAACCTGGCACCCATACAGGATGTCTGTGCCATAGTGCCGGCAACAGTAAAAGACAGGTTGAACAAGATTTCCCTCAATTTGGATTTCTCATGGGTCTACGTGACCACTTTTTTGGCAGGGGTATTCCAAGAGATGTCTCTGTGTCTTGTAGCCAGAGCCTTTGAAAAGCTGGTTCATTATAAATTTAGTCCCTGTTTCCCTTTATAATTTGTAAAAGGATACTCAGGCCTATAAAAAACTTAGTTCAAACTGTCAACATGAGGAAGTGCCATGGTTACTAGTGGTATTACAAACTATTTGTTGGCATGCTGTAAAGAAGCTACAAAAGTAGAATACTTGAGAAGGCTGATCAGGAGAAAACTTGGATGGTACCAGGTTGAATTGTTACTATGAATGCAAGAAACAGTCCCTTAGTCCAGGACCAGAATGGAGTGGGAAAACATTTGTAAGAGGATCATGCAAAAGAGAATTAGCTGCATCCTCACATATAAACCAACACCTGTTTTAAAAAATAGGCAGTGATCAGCGCTCAGCACAGTCATTAAGTAGTAGGTGCCTTTGGGAAAACATTCTAGAAATAGCACAGATTTGCCCTCATGCAGCACTTGAAACCCTAGTGAGAATATGATGAACTCCTCCTGTAGCTCTGATGATATCTGCCTGTCTGCGTCCCCAGTCTTGCAAGAATCCTCAGCATTGCTTCTGTATATAATTGAGCAAGTACCTCTAAAAGAGATCTCAGGAACCATGACCTCAGTTTGGTAGTTAATGTATGCCCACTCCAAGGGACACAGGCATTGGGAAAGTAGCAACAATGGTTCAAATGGTTGGTTTTGCACTCATATTTGGAGATCTGAAATTTCTTTTCGTTCCTTTCTTCCCTCACAGTCATAAAAGACCCAGGTCACTGTCCTTTAGTTTCCTGTTCTTAATTTTGCTGATTACAATCTTAGGTCACTTGGTGTGTTATCCTCTGCATTTGTGCCTGAACTGGTCATATTGAAAGGATGGTCCCTGTGCTAGCAGCAGGCTCTGAGAATTTGTTGGAAATGCAGCTTACCAGGCCCCCACAGACCACAGTGGAGCCCTGTTGTGTGCTTACAAGCTCTCCCCAGGCTCCTGTTGTTGCCATTTGAATTCTTATTCTTGCCAAGACCGTTCAGGTATCTCTGCCATGATGACAGCCTGTTGACGAACTGCCTACAGATATCAACACTTATTCATTTTTACCAGTTACTCTGCTGAGGTTCTTCTTGTTACTTTGCCATTTTATCAACAAGACCCAACACATTGCCTGCAGAGTTTTTGAAACAGTCCTGAAGCATGTCAATTTGCTTGCTTTCTGGACATTAAGATTTCCGGGCCCATTTTGTTTGCAGTCCCAAATTTGATAGCACCTGATTCTCCAGGAATCTGTGGTTGTTGGTTCTTGAAACCAACTACCCCAGGCTGGGCTCCTGCAATGCTTATTGCTGCTTGTTTGGCCAGGGGCCTTTTCTGTAAATGCAAGCTGGGAGACAATTGCTCAACTCCCCCCTCCAGCGAGACAGATTATGTCACCTGATCAGCTGACAGTCCCCTCTGGTCTAGGAAGCCACTCTCAACCTTTCCTCAGTATAGCAGCTTTGAATCCCATATCCCCCAGTTGTCCTGGGTTCTGGTGTCTGCGTGTGCCTCTGGAAGAGCAGGACCCACTGGTAAAAACACCCCGTGCATGACCTCACTGCCCTAACGGGCTTCCTCTCTGCAAAAAGAGCAGATTAAAAGGAAAGGGTTTCTCCATGACCCCTGCAGAGTCCATGCACGGGGCCTCAGTTGTAACACGACTGAAGTACACCACAGCACTGCAGAAGGATGAGTGCATAAGACTCATTACAGCTAGCTGTGGCTGAGACAGCGCTGCCTACAGGGCCAGCAGGAACTCACAGACAAAAGTCATGAGATGATCAAAGCTCATGGGTGTTAGGGAAATCTTCCAAGTGTTGATTCCCTGAGTCACTGTGCTCCATACTCACTTTGGGTAAACGTGAAAGGCCTGACCAGATGTGTGGTGGATTAGATCACTGTCAGTAATTGACTTTCTACCCATTCCACCCCGTAAGTCAAGGGCTTTCTATCCCCTGACGTGGCCACAGACATTTTAGCAGATGTGGCCTATTGGGTAGCTGAGTAAGACTTACCTGCCCAGAAGCGTCGATGTTCTAGTTTCCAGAATTGGAAACCTGTGTGGTAAAACAAGTCTGATGGATGTAAGCAGAGATCTACAGAAGAGATTATCCTGAAAGTGAAAACAAAGACCTGGAAACCACCCTGCTGGCTTTGAAAATGCAAGGGCCCGAGAGGCGAAGCGTTGGCCCCTAGAGCCACCGGATAGTGTGTGGCCCTGGCCATGTCTTAATATGACTCAATTTGGGGCTTCTGATTTGTGCAACGACGGAAATACAGTTGTGTGTGTGTGTTTAATCAAAGATGGCCCAAGCTTCGTTTGGTTTAAGGCAGTATTAGAAACAGAACTTCTACCTGCTGGTTCACTTCCCAAGTGACCACAAGGGCTGAGGTGTGTCATGACAAAACTAGGTGCCCAGAGCTGCTTCAGGTCTCTCATGTGAATGCAGGCTTCAGCCATCCTTTGCTGCTTTCCCAGGATCATAAGTGGGCAGACAGGACTGGAACCCATGCCCACATGGAATACCCGCGTACCAGGCAGCAGCTTAGTTTCCCGTGCCACAGTTCCTGCCCCAGATTGTGACCCAAGCCACTGACCCGTTTTCTGTAAATGCAAGTGGGTGTTTCAAGCCACTGAATTTATGGCACTTTGTTGCCACAGCTATAGGAAACTAGCGTGACAAAAATCCCGAAACAGTTCACAGCTGGTTTCTCCTCCATCTGTGCTGTCACTGTAAGGATGAAACCAGCTAGTTGGTCCAAAAGAGACCTGTGAGCTCCAAGCGGTCAAAGCTTGAAGAAGTCAACCTGCAAAAACGTGACGAAAAAACTTGACTGTACTACTCAGTTTGAGTAGTTAGCAGTGTCAACAGCTCATAGAGCACTACACCTTGGACCAAACCCCATGCTTTTATAATCACCTCACATGGGAAAAAATACTGTTTTAGTAAGCTGATTAAGCAGGTCAACTCTGTATGGACAAAGTTCACACTGGAGTGTCCTGAAGAGTTACGTTTCAGTTTGCCTCTAAGTAACTATCCTCCATTGCCACTCCTGCTGTTCTCGCATCTGAGCTTCAGGAATCTAACCCCTTGTCTCTGCACCTGGCTGCTTGCCCACTGATTTCTTCACTGAGTTCAGCCATCAGCAGGGGGAAAGTCTGAGAAGGAGGAAGGGACTGAGTTTGGTGTAGTTTTTCCCCACTACTCCATGCAGGGTTGACTAAGGCTGGTGGTTCCCCTGCCAGTGGCTGTGGTTTCTGGTCTGCACAAAATGCTTAGTCCAAGTTGTCCAGCCAGTGTCTCCTTGTCCTAGCCCCTTGGTCTCATGCTTAGTAACTGATTTTCCTACATTCTGCCCCACACTATTGTAAGTACTTTAGATTCGGTGGTAAAGACTAGCAGGACAGCTGCGTGGAGCTCTTACTTCTTTATAAATAAGAGGTTTGTCAGTGACCCCTTTGTTATATCTTCAAATTACACGTTTGGGGTGTACTTTTTCTTTTTTGCATTTTAATAGAAAAGGGGAGAGAGAGACAATCAGAGATCTTCCAGGTTCATTCCCCAAATGCCAGCATCAACATGCAGAACAGGCTGAAGCCAGAAGCCTGGAACTGAATCCAGGTATTCCCATCAGAGTGGCAGGAACCCAAGTACTTGAGCCATCATCTGCCACCTCCCAGAGTGCACACCAACAGGAAACAAGTCCGAATCCAAGTTAGGACTCAAAACCTGACATGAAATGTAGACATTCCAAGCAGTGTCGTCTTTGTTTTAGAAGTCAGACAGCACTTCCACCCATTGATTCCCTCCCTGAATGTCCGCAACAGCTGGCCCAGCCAAGCCCAAGTCAAGACCTCAATCAGAGTCTGCCGTGTGGGTGGCAGGGATCCAAGCAATTAAGCCATTATTTGTTGCCTCCTGTGATGTACATTAATAAGCTAGAATTATAAGCAGGGACAGGGCTTGAACCTACTCAAACTGATGGGCAATGGAGACATCCAAAGCACCTGCTGGACCTCAATATGTAACTCGCCTTTACAGTGTACTTTCTATTCTCGTGATCATAACAAACAGTAGCCAGTCAATTAGGCAGTGTCCTGCAAATTTCAGTACACTGTAAATTATTATACCTGCTTGAATGTAGATTAAACAAAATTACCAAAATGTGCTGGGTTGGGTTTTTTTTTTTTTTTTTTTTTTTTTGGTTGGTTGGTTTGTTGGTTGGTTGGCTTTCATTCACTAGAAAAGCCTGAAAAAGTATGAGTTAACCATTACCCAAAGGGTCATTTCAGCTTTTCCAGGGGAGGTGCCACCCGATGCCCTGCATGTGTCGGTGCGTGGCTTGGTCCAGAAAGCTGATGTGTTTGTGTAGACAGTTCCTAGCAAAAACCTGATTATGGGATGTGAAAGTACCTGAGAGCTTCACAGAAACTTCTAGATTGTCGAGTCACCTCTCTTGTCTCCATTTGCCAAGAAATTCCTTGGGGAGAAAGTCCTTGGTACTACGACATAAAACACTTTATCCTACTGAGGACAGGACAGGATTCATGCATCATGTGAAGCAATCTAGGCTTTCAGTTGATGTGCCATGATGAAGCTTATTCATTCTCTCTACTTCTTGGCCTTTTGGCTAAGGTCAAGTGTAGATTATTCATTCTGCAGTTACTTGTTCCTCACAGTATACCTGGCACTGTTCTAAGCACTAGAGATTCAGAGGTGAGCATGGCCAACGAAGTTGCTGCCTCTTGGAGGGAGACCCACAATGAAGACGTAGTGGGGGACAGACATTGTGGCTTAACAGAAGTGGCTGCGTGAGATGCCCACATCGCACATCTGAGTGCCTGGAATTAAGTCCTGCCTCCACCTCTGCTTCTGATCCATCTTCCTGCTACCACACCTGGGAGGGAGCATCTGAGGGCTCACGTGCTCAGGCTCAGTCCCAGCTGTTGACAGGCACCTGGGGGAGTGGAACAGCAGAGGGAAGTTCTCATTCTTTCTCATTGCCTCACCACCTTTCAAATAACAAATACATTTTCTAAAATGTGCCTAAATTTCAGATAATGCTAAGTGCTCTGAGAAAAAGGCTGAGGGGCAGGTATTCTTCCCAGCAGTTAAGATGCTACTTAGAATAACCCATGTTCAGCTCAGCTTCTGAGTCCAACTTCCCACTCATGCACACACTGTGAGGCCATAAATAATGACTAGTTGCTGAGTCCCTATGTGGCAAGCCTAGTTTGAGCTGCAGGCTTCTGGCTTCAGGCTGGCCTACTCCCAAATGTTGGGGGTATTAAGAGGGGGAACCAATGAATAGAACATCTCTGCCTCCTTCCCTCTTACCACCTCTTCCCTGCCTTTCAAGTAAAAATAATTTTCAAAGTTGAGGAAACATTTTATGGAAATTCAAGAGGGATTGTGGTGATACACTGTGATTGAATCTGGGCTTTGAGAGGGTGATAATGATGCAACTTGCTAAGACAGGAATGAAAAATTTGAGTATAAGGCAGTGTTTTATTATAGCATTTTTATTTTTAGGCTAACATTCTTTTGTTAGGGGAACTGAAAATCTGAGTGTAATTTCAATTATAATGAAACATCCACTGTTACTAATTTACAATTATCAAAAAGGCAAATTTGGTTTAACGATCTAAGTGGCTTTTATTTGTGATTCTGAAGTCAGGCACCACCTCATACTGTAAAATAGAAATGAGTGTTCCAATGAGGCAGGCCAAAGAGATTGGCCTCATAGGCACAGGAGATCTGAAGGAAACAGAAACAGAACAGGAAGCAGATTGAGCAGCAGACATTTGGCCTGGCAGTTGAGTCACTGGTTAGCATGTCTACATCCCACGTTGAAGTGCTTGGTTTGGATCCTGACTCACACCATGGGAGGCGGTAGGATGGCACATGGACGACCTCGGTTGAGGTCTTGATTTCTGGGTTTGGCTGACCCAAGCACCGTCATTGCAGTCATTTGGGGAGTGAGCAGGTGGAAACTCTGTCAGTCCGTCCCTCTGCTTCTCAGATAATAGAGAGTGAGACCAAGAGAGGGAGGAAGAGCAAGATGACAGGCGAGTGTGACGCTCCAGCAGTCTCACTCAGAGACTGCAGACCAAAGTCCACTATCCCTGGGCCCGTGGTCAGACACCTGTCAGTCCACTATCCCTAGACTGATGGTCACAGACACCTGTCAGTCCATTATCTCTAGATTGATGGTCACAGACACCTGTCAGTCCACTATCCCTAGACTGATGGTCACAGACACCTGTCAGTCCACTTTCCCTGGGCCTGTGGTCACAGACACCTGTCAGTCCACTATCCCTGGGCCCATGGTCACAGACACCCGTAAGTCTGCCCTGACAGACACTTGCACACTGGCAAGACAGACAATTGTTTCAGCTTGCATCATTGCGAGCCTCTTTTTTTTAAGATTTTATTTATTTTTATTGGATAGTCGGATATACATAGAGGAGGAGAGACAGAGAGGAAGAGTGAGACCCAGCCTTGCAGAGTAGGGCAGTAGAGTGAGCGTAAGACTGCATCTTGGATTTAGCAACACCTTCACTGGGCAGGTAAGAGTGGCTGCTGCCCCCAGGTCAGTGCCTGTGGCTGGAGCTCCTGGACCTGCACATGTTTGCTGTACAGACTCATGGCCCCAGCCAGTTGGAGTTATGACTCAACCAGCAGTGGCCTCAGGCCAAAAGTGGGCCTTGGCCCCACCTCGTGCTGTGCTGGTCTTTGGGATCTGGATGTAATCTAAAGGCCTGCTCACTCCATTCCTCCCCCAGTACCAGCAAGTCTAACACTGAGCAGAATCATCTGCTTGAAGGAAGCAATGGTGGGGGAGCTAAAGACGTAGCCTAGCAGTCTGAGGCCGGTACTGTGGGGACTCGGGCCCCTGCTGGACTTTGCCCTGGCACAGTTCCACAGTGCAGGTAACCAAGCAACCACTCCCGGACAGACTCCCAGAACTCCAGACCCGTGTCCCCCTGTCACTGCCATCGGTTGCTGATGGAGGAAGATACGGGAGACTATGCTATAGCATCCAGATGGATATAAAGCAAAAATATCCCACTGACATGACACCTGGAGATAAGAAAAAGTCTTTTGCCATCCCTAAAAGTGACAAAAATAACCGGTGTGCCAGATGCACAAGTATCAGTGTCGGAAAAAGCAAGGGAAGAGGATGCGCCAAAGGAGCCCAATAATGCGTTAGTAACAGACTCCAAAGAAAAGGAGACTGATGAAATGCCCAATAAGTAACTCAAAAGATGAAAAGGATATAAAAGATACGAGAGAATACAAATAGTTGGGTGAAAAGTGCAGGAAAACAGTGCATACTATGAAAGAAAACTTCAAGAAACAGAGCTTGAAAAAGAACCAAAT
Source organism: Ochotona princeps (assembly GCF_030435755.1). Classification (NCBI taxonomy): domain Eukaryota; kingdom Metazoa; phylum Chordata; class Mammalia; order Lagomorpha; family Ochotonidae; genus Ochotona; species Ochotona princeps. The sequence goes on along the minus strand of NC_080853.1, from coordinate 11,324,676 downwards.
AGAAATCCTGAATTTTAGAACTCAATAGATCAAAAACAAAACAAACAAACAAACAAACAAAAACAGCTGAGGCACCAGCTGTTGTGGCTCAGAGAGTTAACCTCCACCTGCAATGCTGGCGTCGCATATGAATGCTGGTTCAAGTCCTGGCTCTTCTACTTCTCATCCAGCTCCCTGCTAATGTGTCTGGGAGAGCAGCAGAAGATGGTCCAAATGCTTGGACTCCCATGTGAGAGACCCAGACGGAGTTCCAGGCTCCTGATTCCACGGTCATTTGGGGCGAGCGGTGAACCAATGTGTGTGTGTGTTCCTCCATCTCTGTAACTGTGCTTTTTTAAATATCATAAAGGGCCCGGTGTGATAGCCTAGAGGCTAAAGTCCGGGATCCCATATAGGCACCAGGTCTAATCCCGGCGGCCCTGCTTGCCATCCAGCTCCCTGCTTGTGGCCTGGGAAAGCAGTTGAGGATGACCCAGAGCCTTGGGATCCTGCACCCGCATGGGAGACCTAGCAGAAGTTCCTGGCTCCTGGCTTCGGATTGGCTCAGCTCCAACTTTTGTGGTCACTTGGGGAATGAATCATCAGACGGAAGATCTTCCTCTCTGTATATCTGACTTTCCAGTAAAAATAATCTTTGAAAAAGTAAATAAAAATAACATAAAACTATTGTTAAAAAAAATGGATCCATGCATCTCCCAGCACAATCCTTGGGTTGATTCCCAGATCTGCTTCGTGAGTCCAGTTTCCTGCTCCTGCAGGCGCTGGGAGGTGACTGTGATGGCTCCAGGGACTGAGGTCCTGCCACGCATGTGCAGACCTGGAGTGCATTCGTGGCTCCTGGCCTCAGGCGGGACCTAGTCACAGCCTTTGAGGCTAATTGCACAGCGAACCAGGAGATGGGTATATTCTAATGAAATAAACGCATTTTTAGAAAACTTACCCAAGGCTGTGAAAGAACTCTATGATGAAAATCACGGAACAGTGTTGCTCACATATGTTCAGGTTTGTTTTCTCTCATCAAGGTCTGACACTTCTCAGCCAGCATATCTTGTGCACCACCCGTCACAGTTCCCACCACGCTTTTCATGTTGTTGCCATTGTCAGCATTGTAAAATTTCAGTTTCTAGAACTGATTGACTTTGCTGTACTGAGTATGTTTCCTGCACTCTTCATAAATGTACTTGGCAATGTGTTTGCTTCATAGACCGCATGGACCGAAGTTATCTGTGAATAGGCAGATGTTCATTCTAATCCCCCAGTCCAGATGGCTTTTACTTTATTCTCATGAAGGCTTCATAGCAAGACTATGCGAGGCACTCGGCCTGGTGTTTGATGTCCTGGCCTGTTCCCTGTCTTAGCAAAACAGCAGGTAGTAGTTTACCATGGAAGATGATCTGGACAGGGAAGTCACTCTTACACCTACTTTGTTAAGTTTTTTTTCTTTCCATAACCTCATTTTTCAAATGATTTGTCTGCATCTATTGTGTTGCTGTGGGTTGAATGTGCCCCTCAAAAATCATGTGGTGGAAACTTAATTCCTAATGCGACACTTGTAATGCCTCAATCTTGGGAGCAGATATCTTTGTCTTTCTCTTCTTCCCTTCCTCCCTCCCTCCTTCTTTACTTCCTTCCTTTTCTTCTCCTTCTCCATTGTCTTCTTTTGGAAAGCCGGAATAACAGAAGGCAATACAGAGAGAAATCATCCATCCATTCCTTCACTCCCCAATGGTCTCAACACTACTGCCTTCCCTGGAGCATGAGCAGGGAACTGGAACAACCAGTGCTCTGATACGGGATGCTGGCATTGCAGGGAGCAGCTTGGCTCACCTGTCACAACACTGCCCTAATGCAGTTTCTTTCTTTAAAAAAAAATATTGATTTTTATTCATTTTGAAAGGCAGAATTAGAGAGGAAAAGAGATTGATCTTCCAGCTGCTGGCTGACTCGGCAAATGGTCACAGTAGTCAAGGCTGGGCCAGGCCAAAACAAGGGAGCCAGCAGCTTCATCTGGATCTGCCATGCAGGTGGCAGGGGCCCAAACACTCAGCCATCTTCTGCTGCTTTTGCGGAAAATTAGCAGGGAGCTGAATTAGAAGTGAAGCAGCTGGGACTAGAACCCCTGAGATGGTGGCATCTCAGGTTGGTGCCTTACCCACCATACCACAGCACCAACCCCCAGCGAGTTTCTTCTAACAAGGCGGATGTGGGCTCTCTGCTCCCTTCTCCCCTCATGATATTATGGTGCAGCAACAAGTTCCTTGCCGGTTGCTGGACTGCTGGTCCTGGACTTCTAGCCTCTAGATCTTGGAGAACTTCTGGTCACGACAAATTGCCCATTCTGGGGTATTTTTATTTTTATTATTTTTTAAAGTTTATTTTATTTTTATTGGAAAGTCAGATATACAGAGAGGAAGATCTTCCATCTGTTGATTCACTTCCCAAGCGACCACAATGGCCAGAGCTACGCTGATCCGAAGCCAGGAGCCCAGAGCCTCTTCCAGGTCTCTGACACGGGTGCAGGGCCCCAAGGCTCTGGGTGTTCCTCGACTGCTTTCCCGGGCCACAAACAGGGAGCTGGATGAGCATCGGAGTCACTGGAATTAGAACTGGCACCTATATGGGATCTTGGCATGTGCAAGGTGAGCACTTTAGCCACTAGGTTACCACGCCAGGCCCATGGGGTAGTTTGTCATAGCACACAGGTGGCAGCATTCAGTTACATAGTAATCAGCATACGAGTGGGCCCCAAACTCCCTGAGGTTATTTTCTCTGGCTATTCACAGGATATGGGTAGTGCTGGCACCTCACCTGACTGAACAGCTTCAGTTATGAAACACACTTCAAATCAGTGCCCTCCTGTATTCCTGGGTCCCACTAGCTCAAATTCTGCTTGTCTGTCTTAGTGTCTACAAGATGAGTTTGCTATTGAAATGCCATGTGTTTGTGTGGGCTCATCACTTTCCTGTAATTTTCTGAATGCTGAAAATAGACCTTTGGGATTCTGGTTCAAGCTGAGTCTGGGTGGAGATGAAGGCCGACTGATGCGTGTGGAGTGAAGTGCCATTGTTATGGCAACCAGGATGCACGCAGGTTCCATTCTGTTCCAATAATATGGGGTGGGATTAAAAATGGATATGCAGCAAGGCTGAACACAGGCAGCCAACCAGAATAAATTCAACACAAACTTAACCCTGTTGACCATAGCCATTTATTTGTGGGATTAATCAATGAAGTGAAGAACCCTTTTCTGTGGGAACTGGGAGTTGTCAGTGTGGAAGTCTGACAGGTGGCCATAACTTCAGGCCTGATAGACTTAAATTTCTATAAAATAAGAGATGAAATTTGTCATCAGTGTGGTAGAGGGGGCTGGGTTCTAAACTGTATGTTTAGTTGCCTTCAGGGCAGGCAAAGAAGGTAAGTTGCACACTGCTGGGAGAGCTGCATTTTCGATTCCACGGCGCCTGATGAGACCTGGCTCCTGTCCGTTGGCTCCAGCTTGCTGCGAAGACACCCTGGGAGGCAGCAGGTGGTGACCCATGCGCTTGAGTTCCTGCTTGCCACCCTCATGGGACACCCAGAATGAGTTCCAGGCTCCTGACTTCAGCCTGAAAAAGCCGTGGCTGTTGTGGGCACTCGAGGAGTGAACCAGCAGATGGAGGACTGGCCTCTGTTGATCTCTCTGCCTTTCAACTAAAAATGGAAAAGAACAGAAGAAGAAGAAAAAAAAAACAGAGTTGCCTTGTTCTTCTAGGCATAAATCATTTAATCCATCAACAGACATTTGTTGAGCACCCATTCTGGTAGTATGAACATTGAGGTAGGAGGGAGCATTTGGTCTATGGGTTAGGACTCTACACATGGATCCAGGAATACTTGGGTTTAATGCCAAACTCCAGCTTTCTGCCAGTGCAGACCTGGAAGTCAAATGGGATGGCAGAAGCAATTGGGTTCCTGCCATCCACGTGGGAGATCCGCCCTGAGTTTCCAGCTCTGCATTCAGCTGGACCTGCAGGCATTTGGGGGAATGAGCCAGTAACTGGGAACTCTCTCTCAAAATTTGGGGTAGGTGTCATGGCATAGTGGGTTAATCCTCCAACCGAACTGGTGGCAATCTCATGTGCCCAGCTACTGCACTTCTGACCCAGCTCTCTGCTGAAGTGCCTGGAAAAACAGCAGAGATAGCACAAGTGCTTGGACCCCAGCAGGAGACCTGGAAGAAGCTCCTGCTTCCAGCCAGCCCCTGCTGTTGCGGCCAGTCGAGGGGGTGAACCAGTGGATGGAAGATCTCTGTCTCTCCCTCTCTCTCTGTAATTCTCCTTCAAATTATAAATAAAAATAAATATTTAAAAAACAAAACATGTTATTTAAAACAAGTCAAGTCAAGTCTTATCCTCCTAAGCTATTCAAATCCATGTGAAGGCACAGCAGTGACAGGTGTGAAAGACATGGAGGGTTCCTTGCGGAGCTCATGTGATGGCAGATAGCCACGGCCTGTTCAAGGCCACGCCACAGCTGGGACTGATGCTGAAAACCACCACGTGCCGCAAAGAAGATGCGTCTTCGCACGCGATTGTGTGGAGGACCAGAACAAAGTGGTGCTTCCGGGAACCCAGCCTCAGCCGGGCAGCCGGGTCGCTCAGTCGCAGGCACAGCTGCTCTAGGCTTCCTTTCCTCTGGTGGCACACGCCCGTCACCCTTTCAAGGGGCAGTTCCCGAAACTGCTAGGCTCTCCTTGCCCAGGGTGAGAAGGCGCTGGACAGAGTAGACGACCCTTCTGGCTGGTGCTTCCCCAGGCCCCTGCTTTCGGCTGGCTGTGATGCATAGGAGGTGAAGGGACAGGAAACATCCCGACCCGCCTCGCCTGCGCAGCATCCTAACCCCGGCGGAAAAAGGCATTCAGCCCGCACCGTCAGCGCAGGCTAGGAGAGCGGCAGGGCTTCTTCGGCGCCCCGGGATTTCCGTGCCCTGGCGGGGCACAACTGTCCCGCGGCCGGGGGTGCGCCCTGCGCCCCGTGGGGAGGTGGGCCCGCCCCCCTGTGCGCGCAGGCGCGCCGCGCCCGGTTCGGACCGCAGCTCAGCTCGGGGCGGCCGCGGGCTGGCCTTGCAGGTAAGATCCCGCCGGCGAGTGGGCTCCGACCCGCGGCTCGGACACCGCGCCGCCTGCCCCGCACGACTAGGGCTGGGGTCCAAAGTCCCCCCGCCCCGTCCCTGGCGAGCGTCTCCAGCCCGGAACTCTGGCTAGGGAGCGCCGAGAGGAAGGAGGGCCAGGCGGGTGCGGGGCTCGAGGGCGGGCCCAGCTGGCGACGCGGCTGTGGGCCGCGACTGGGAGGGGTGGACAGGGTAGGGGAGGCTCGGTTTTGAGAGAAAAGCAATCGAGTTTTTCCATGAATGGAAGTGAGGGTGTAGAGGGCGGGGTTTTGGTTCCCTCACGAAATGGGTCATTAAGCAAACTTTCTCTCCCTGCGTGTGAATTCAAGATTTCTTTTTAAGAGTGGAAAATAGAATACCTCTCCCCTCTCTCCCCACCCCCAAACACACACACCACCACCAGGAAGGAATAAAAAGAATTCCGCCATTTTGGCTTTTAAAAGTAACCATTCTGCGGGACTGCAGGGTCGGAAGCCGCCCCGCCCGCCGCTGACCGCGGTAGTCCGGATCCTGGAAACCGCATCGCACCCGGCACCTGCGGCAGCAGGAGGCGGGGCCGAGGCCCCCGAGTTTGTGGGCTCTGTGAGTTGGGTGCGGGGTGCCTGTGCGGGCACTGGCTTGGCACCTCCGTCATCTAGAGGGAGGGCATTGATGAGGGGGCGTCAGTGGTAGACCAGGCCTCCAAGGGCAAGAAGGGGCCAAAACCTCAGCAGATGGGTGTGTTGGTTCAGTAAGTATTTGCTGAGCATCCCCTGTGTGTACCGCTCCGGACGTGGAATCTCATGGCTGCTATAAAGTGGGGCACCCTGGAAGCCCTAAGAGGGAGATCCGCCTGTGGACCTCTAGGAGTGCCTCTGTAGGAACCACACGTGTGGGCAAGAGACAGAGGGAGAAATTGACCATTATCGTGGCCTCTGGGCCAAGCTCTAGGACCTCAGACAAGAGGGTGGCAACTTGGAGCCCCATTTGGCCTTGCCTTTGAGTGGCAGCTCCAGGAGCCAGCCGTGGGGGTAGGGCAGCTCCCTGAAACACCCGGCCCCTCGTCTTCTTCCTACCCTCTTTTGGCTAGTTCCTTTTCCCCAACAGCGTGCATCTGTGCTCCTGTGCACCTGGGTTCTAGCCTTTTTCTTCTATTCATGGTTATCCATGCATTTAAAATCTGCGTCTCCAGCCCGGATCTTCTGTTTTCTTGGAGATGGAAGCTTCATGAAGCTTCTTGGTCTTGTTGGCAGCAGTGTCCCCAGAGCCCGGGGTGACTCTCCAGAATCTCCTGAAAAACTGGCTGCAAAACTTAGTCCCAACCCCTCCTCAGTCCACCCGGATCCACTGGTAGGTTTGGATCTGGTGAAATTCCTTCAGAAGTTACTGGTTTATTCTTCCTGATTGCTAGTGTTTCAAATAAAACAGGTAATTTTACTTAAGAGAATTTTAAATGGTATGAAGTACTTTGGAGGTACAAAGCCAAAGAAACATTCGGTCTAATTTTCAAATACCAGAAAACACATTTGGGCTGGTAGGAATATTGATTTAATTGAGCTAGTCATTTAAAGGCTTATTGGTTTATGTGAAAGACAGAGTTATGAGAGGAAAGACAGATCTTCCATCCGCTGGTTTACTGTCCAAATGACTGCAACAGCCCAGGCTTGGCTCAAGCCAAGAACCTGGAATGCCACCTGGGTCTCCCCTGTGGGTGGCAGGAATCCAAACACTTGGCACGTGCTCAGCTGTGTTCCTTACCGCAGGGAGCTGGATCACAAGTAGAGGAACTCAGACTCTTAAAAGCGCTGTGCTGGGTTTGGCCTTGGAAGTAGCAGACTAACTTGCTGGGCCTCCTTCCTACACGTGTTGTCTTTGCCTACCTGATAACATTACTACTGCCTATATCTCTATATATTTTTAGCGGATAGGCTCTGCATTTTAGCAAGGAAAAGCTGGAAAATCAGTAAGTACGTAAGAACAGCAAGAGGGAAGAGACTGCACTGTTCAGGCTGTTTTTGCTAGCAATCAGCTTACAGATTCTGAGCTCCTTGGCATTTAAAAAAAAACCTATATGTATTTAAAAAATGTTAATGTTGTTTACATAGTTGACAAGGATGCAGGCCCATGAGAATTGCTGCTTAGGGTGTGGGGGAAGGACATTGGGACAAATGCTTCCAATTTTCCTTTTCTTCCCTTCTCTGCTGTATCCAGTGGGAAGGAGGGAGGAGAGAGGGAGGGAGAGTAGGTCGCTTCCAGCTGCTGAACTGCATCAGTCCCCAGGGATGGGGATGCCCACTTCATGTCATCTTGGAAACCTTGATGTGGAGAAGAATGTTCTGAGGGTATTCCTTGAGTGGTTTTGACAGTTCTGAGATGCTCTTGGTTTCTCTGCTCCAAGGTTGAAGAAAATCCTTCCAAGGTCCATTGACTGACAGAGTCCACCTGGAGTCCACTCACCCAGACACTTGCTGCCAAAGCTCAGCCAGGAGAGTTGTCCAACCTGTTCAATTCTCCATCTTCTGACATGGCTCTTGACGTCCTCTACAGGCCCGAATGAGCTGGCCATCTTTTCCCCCGTATGCTCCTGGGCATGCTGTCCACTGCATAGGCATCAGCAATCGAGGAGGCCCAGTCCCAACACATTCCAAGGTTAGACCACAAATCCTGTGATCTTCCAGTGGCCTAGTTTGGGAGTCTCCCAAGAAACCTCACCTGTGGTGACTCCAGACCCGACTCCTGCATGTGCCAGCCAGTACAGAGTCCAATTCAGTCCATCACACACATCAGACTGGTGATTGTAGTTGCCTGGTCTGTTCCGTCCTCAGCCCCATGTCCTATGTGAACTTACAGATTCTATGGCCTGGCCCAGCTCAGCCTGCCACAGACCTGACCCTTACACACACCAGCAGGAAGTGCAGCCTAGTTGGATCCACTCCCAATGACCCCCCACTTCACCCTCCCCCAGCCCCAGTTCCTATATGTGTCCTTAGCATTTCTGTTTATGGGAGTGGATTGGTATGTGTTGGGAGCCTGTGGTCATCACAACTTGTTATATTTTTTCATGCCTTGTCTTCCCCAAAGCCTTTGAGATGGGTCCCATTGCTACCTGCAGTTTACTCACAAGGACACTGTGGCACAGAGAGGAACAGCTGGTTATTTGCAGTCACACTCATTAAGTGGGAGAACTCAAGTGAGTCTATATAAATCCAGTCTGCATTCTTTAAAAAAAATCTTCTTAAAGATTTTATTTGTGGGGTGGGCTTTGTGGTGTAATGGGTAAAGCTACCGCCTGTAGTGCTGCATCCCGTATGGGTTCATGTCCTGGCTATTCCTCTTCTAGTCCAGCTCCCTGATCATGTGCCTAGGAAAGCATTGGGAGAAGGCTCACATGCTTGGGCCCCTGCACTCATGTGGGAGACTCGGAAGAATCTCCGTGCTCCCGGTATCGAATTGGCCCAGCCTTAGTTGTTCCGACCATTTGGGGAGTGAACCAGTGGATGGAAGATGTCTCTCTCTCTCTCTCTCTCTCTCTCTCTCTCTGTAACTCTGCCTTTAAAACTAAATAAGCGGGGCTTGGCAGCGTGGCCTAGTGGCTAAGGTGTTTGCCTTAATCCCATATGGCCGCTGGTTCTAATCCCGGGCAGCTCCACTTCTTCTCTATCTCTCCTCCTCTCAGTATATCTGACTTTGAAATAAAAATAAACTAAATCTTTAAAAAAAAAAAAAAAAACTAAATAAGCAAGTCTCTCTTTGAAAGTCACAGTTACACAAAGGATTAGAAACAAAGAGAAACCTTCTATCCTCTGGATCACTCCTCGAATGACTGCAGTGACCAGAGCTAGGGTGGTCCAAAGCCTGGAGCCAGGAGCTTCCTCCATGTCTCCCACATGAGTTCAGGGGCCCAAGGCCTTAGGCTATCCTTTGCTGCCTTCCCAGGCTATCAGCAGAGAGTTGGATCAGAGGTGGAACAGCTGGGATTTGAACTGGTACCCATAAGGATGCCAGCGTGGCATATGCAGGATTTGCCTGCTACCCCACAGCATTGGTCCCCCAATAAATCTTTTTACTTTTTAAATTATTTTTACTTAACAGAGTTACAGAGAGAGGGAGAGGCTAAAAGACAGATTTTTAAAAAAAGATTATTTGTCTATTACCTGCTATACTGCAGCCCCAGGCCCAGAGAGAGGAAGATACTCTACCTGATGATTTACTCCCTAAATGGCCACAAAGGTTGGAGGCTGGGCAAGGTTGAATCCAGGAGCCTGGGACTCCTAATGGGGCGTCCATGTAGGTACAAAGACCCGAGTACTTGGGCTGTTTTCTGTTGCTTTCTCACCTTCGTACACAGGAAGCTGGATTGGGAATGGCACAGCCAGAACTCGAACTCGTGTCCATTTGAGATGCCATTGTACCACAATGCCAGCTTCCAGGCTTGTTTTCTTTAGTTCACATGTCAGAAGCCATTGCTAAATCCTGCCAAAACCTAAAAGCATCCAAACAGCAATTATACAAAATACAAATTATCAACAAGGTCGAATGACTGAAATACAGCAGATATTTGTTGGACACCTGCTATGTGCCAGGCACTGTTCTAAGTACTGGGAGTATTGCAACGGACAAGACTCTCTGCATTTATGTGAGCCTGACTAGTCAAACACAGGAATTAAGATCATGACACTCTTTATTTAATAACAATAAAGATTGGTGACATGAAGATGTGAAAGTAATCAACAGTGATGAGACAGGCAGTGGTGGAAGGGGACGAGGGCTGCTGCTTGGGATGGTGTGGCACGGAAAGATCTTTCTGAGAAGGTGGACTGAGTCAGCCAGGCAGAGAGCTTGGGAAGAGCATTTCATCTGAGGAACAGCGAAGTCTTGGAGCTGGGAATGGTGGCCCAGCAATAGAAGGAAATGATTCTGTTAAATGTGAGAATGAAGTGAGAGGGGAAGGTGGGTTATTCTGTAGGATAAAACATGTGGATGTTAGGCTAAGGATAATAGGCAGCCAATGGAGAATTTTAGATAGGGAAATTATAGGGGTTGGTTGACCTTTCTAAAGCCCTCCTCTCTTTTTCAAGATTTACTTATTTATTTGAAAAGCAGTTAGAGAGACAGATCTTCCATCTGCTGGTTCACTCCCCAAATGTGTGCAGTGGCAAAAGCTAGGAGCTTCATCCCAGTATCCTACATGTGTGCACAGGCCACTACTTTTCCAGATGCATTAGTAGGGAGGTGGATTGGAAATTGAATACCTGGGATTCAAACCTGCATCCACATGGGATGCTAACACTGCAGGTGATGGCTTTACCTGCTATGCTACAGTGCCAGCAAAGCTTTCTCTCTCCATGAAAAAAAAATCTGGGCCCGGCGGCGTGGCCTAGCGGCTAAAGTCCTCGCCTTGAAAGCCCCAGGATCCCATATGGGCGCTGGTTCTAATCCCGGCAGCTCCACTTCCCCATCCAGCTCCCTGCTTGTGGCCTGGGAAAGCAGTTGAGGATGGCCCAATGCATTGGGACACTGCACCCGCGTGGGAGACCCGGAAGAGGTTCCAGGTTCCCGGCTTCGGATCAGCGCGCATCGGCCCGTTGCGGCTCACTTGGGGAGTGAATCATCGGATGGAAGATCTTCCTCTCTGTCTCTCCTCCTCTGTGTATATCTGGCTGTAATAAAATGAATAAATCTTTAAAAAAAATTCTTTTTATTGGAAAGACAGAGTTACAGAAAGAAACAGAAACAGAAAAATCTTCCATCCTGTGGTTTACTCTTCAAACGGCCTCAATGGCCAGAACTGAGCTGATTTGAAGCCAGGAGTCAGGAGCTTCTTCTGGGTCTCCCACATGGGTGAAGGATCCCCCATGTGGTGCAGGGTCCCAACAACTTGGACTATCCTCTATTGCCTTCCTAGGCCACAACTACGGAGCTAGATGGGACATTAACCAGTGCTTATATGAGATGCCAGCACTTGCAGGTAGAGGATTAGCCCTCGAGCCACAGTACCAGCCCTCTAAAAGCTTTCTCTTAATGTAGAATGGACTTTAGCAGGAGACAGGAGCAAAGGCAAGGAAATGATGGGTTAAGCAGTAGCTCTCATTATAGTATTATAAAGGGTACTGACCAATACACTAGTCGTGGCCACTTTTGCTGTTCAGATTTAATTTAATTAAAGTTAGTAAACTCAGTACCTGAGTCATATTAGCCACGTTTCAATGCTCAGAAGTACACACAAATAGCTAGTAGCTACTGTGTGTATTGGACCTTTCCATCACTGAAAAAGTCTGCTGGACATTGGCCAACCCATTAGGAGATGAGTAAATGGTGGGTATTAATTATACGTGTTATGTCGTTGATTCCCCCATGCCACATGTATTTTGCTGTTCAACCAACTGTTAAATGCCTCCACTATCTGTTTTATTAAAGCAAAAATCAAGCCCGATTAGATTTTTTTAAAAAGATTTCTTTATTTTATTACAAAGTCAGATATACAGAGAGGAGGAGAGACAGAAAGGAAGATCTTCGTCCAATGATTCACCCCCCAAGTGAGCCGCAACAACGGCCGGTGCGCGCCGATCCGATGCCAGGAACCAGGAACCTCTTCCGGGTCTCCATCACGGGTGCAGGGTCCCAAGGCTTTGGGCCATCCTTGACTGCTTTCCCAGGCCACAAGCAGGGAGCTGGATGGGAAGTGGAGCTGCCGGGATTAGAACCGGCGCCCATATGGGATCCTGGGGCTTTCAAGGCGAGGACTTTAGCCGCTAGGCCACACTGCCGGGCCCAAGCCTGATTAGATTTAATTTGCTGCTTCTTTGCTCTTCAAATGCATGCATCATTTTTTTTTCAACAAATGTTTGCATACCCACACCAAGCACTTGGGGTTCAAGGAAGTGGTGGTTGGGGGCACAAAAAAAGGGGGGAATCTGGAAAGATCCCACCTGCCAGAGTGTTTGAAGGAAAATGAGCCCTGTTTGGGTGAGGCAGAGCGTGGTCCATGAGGGTTACAGGTTCTCAGAGAGAGAATGGTGGTGGATGTCAACAAAGAAGTGAACTTGGTGGTAGTCTGGGCTCTGTTATGAGATTACTGGCTTCATCCTGCTCCCAGGAGTCGCTTGTGCATGTCGCACTACAAAGTGCCCTCACACCTCCATCATGCATGACTTGACAGACTAGGACAAGTACAGAGTGTGACTACAGCCCTCTCCCCTCACCCCCAGCAGTGACCTGGGTGGAGCCAGGAGCCAGATCAAGTTACTCTACTCCCCTTTGTGCTGAAGCCTTTGCAGGTTGCTGGCCTAGGGTGGCCAAATCCTCTTCAGGAAGCCCCTCCCTGTCCTATTGCCCTCGCCCTTATAGCAAAGGTCCTCTTCTGATCACCCTGGGGATTGCTCAGCTTGTAGGCTTTTCGGGATGGAGGGGCCGGCTGAAATGGAGATGCTGAGGACACTGAAGGGGTGTTCCACAGGGGAGGTCAGCGTGCATCTGGTGGCCAGTGACAGCCCAGGCTCTGGTCCTCACCTGCCCACAACGGCCTTCATTATTCCAGGTGGGTTAACCAGGGGATTGGGTGGGACAGTGGGGAGATGACACTCTTTATTTGACCTCAGCCAAAAGGCAGAGCAGATGACACTTTTTATCATCCTACGCTAACTCATGTCTACCTACATATTCGTGTATGGCACGACTGAGGTAGCGTCACCAGGCTTACCTGTGTTGTGTCTATCTGTTCTCAGCCAGTTCGGCCACACTTGGCCTGCCCAGCAGTACCCTGGATGTGTCCTGCTTTTCCCGGGAGTCAATCCATGTGGGTGCTCCAGAACGGGTGTCCACCAATGAACCCGTCATGGTCACCGTTTTGCCCCAGCTAACCACTGTGCCAGCGGACAGCTCTAGTGCTACCACAGTGCGACTCTTGGAGTGGACAGAGACCACAGCCCCGCCCCCTGGGAGTAGTCTGCGGGTCAGTAGGGATTGGTCAGGTCATAAAATCCACAGTGAGGAGGAGGGACGTAGGGGCGGGGTCTGAGGCCAACGGGGGGAAGGGGAGGACGCTGGCTGGCTGAGATGATAGTCCCTAAGGGTGGGGCTTGGATTGCGTTGAAGGGACGTGGTTTGGTTTGCGTTGAAGCACTAGGATACCCCAGCTATGGGGGCGTGGCTTGCAATGAGGCACCCTGGCACTGGTCCTGCAGGTGCTTGGGGGCGTGGCGGGTATGGCTTCCTTGGATGGAGGCTTGAGGCCTGATAGGGACCTGAGCTGGCATGAAATGGTAAGAGGGCGACCATATTGCTCCGAGTAGCGTCGAGGGCTGGCACAGAGGTCGCCATCCTCAGATCCTCCCTCGCTCCAGTTCCGGATAAGTGAATACGCGGCCATCAACATGGTGGAAATGGAGCAGCCACTGAGCCCCCAGCCGCGGCAAGAAGGCGTGGCCAAATACGAAGATGGCGGGCCTCTGGCCAGAGGTGGCGATGCGGGCACCCAACAGCCCGGTAGGAGCCCCCGCTCCCCAGGCCCTGCGCTGACGCTGTGTGGGTGGCGCGTGAGGCCGGCGCTCCCCAGGAGCCTCGGCTGGGGGCGTGGCCACAGGTGTTCCAGGGATTGGTTCTGAGATGGAGAACGCCAAGGGAGGCCGTCCAGTGCGGAGAGCCGACCCTGGCGGAACCTGAGGGTGGCTGAGAAGGGGTGGGAAGCCTGAGGCCCAGTTGGCCCCCACAGAAACCCTCCCCCAGGACACTCCGGAAGATCCCTCGCAGGACCCCGCAGAGGATGATGGCTCCTGTCCGTGCCAGGCCTGTGGGCCTCAGCACGGTGCCGGTCCAAATCCCGGTTCCAACAACAATGGCTGCCCTCCGCTGTTCCAGGAGCGGTAAGGGTCTGTAGCCATACTTGTTCTGTCTCTAGGCTTCCCAAACCCCATCCTGTTGCGAGCCTGGGTGTTGCGCGCCTGCGCAGCCCGGTTGGGGGAGGGGAGGGGTAGGTCTCGCCATAGATTGCCCTCCCCCTCCCTCTATCCCCCCCGCCCCAGGTCAGTCATAGTGGAAAACTCCTCAAGCTGCGCCAGCGCTGAGCTCCTCAAGCCCATGAAGAAGAGGAAGCGCAGGGAATATCAGAGCCTATCGGAGGAGTCGGAGCCAGAGGCCATGGTAGGAAGAGGGAAAGGGGAGGCTAGAGCCCGCGTCTCAATCCCCACCATTCCCTCCCTCAATGCACATCATAGGACTGGGTCAGAAAAAACACCATTCGTCCTATTTTGGGCTCCCTTTGCAAGCAACTCCTGAACCAGGTTGGGGGGGAGATGAATACATCACTCCCCAGATTTTCTGAGCTCCCATCTTAACTAAGTGTTAGGATTAAGACACATTCAAATGAATGAGCTCCAAACGTAGGTGTGTGAGCAGGTGGGAAACCCTTAGTGGTGTGCAGCAGCCAGGCCTGGGGGAACACAGGACTCCAGCTATAGAAGCTGGAAGTTGGGGCAGGTAAAATGAGCCCAGAGCAGGCCCCAGCACCTCGCCCTGAGGCAGTCTGTGTGTTAGGTCCAGTGGGAGTGGTCTGTCTGCAGGAGCTGGGTTCCTGCTGTCACTTTAGCACAAGTTCCACCTGTTTGGGGCAGAGCACTATGTGGCTAGGGAGCCAGGCGAGGGCCAGGAGCAGAGGCTGGACTTCACTCTGACCCACAAGAACAGGAAGCTGGGATTGGCTCTCTTTTACAGGAGAAGCAAGAAGAAAAGGATCCTGAGGGAAGACCCACCACTAGCACCCCAGAGAGTGAGAAATGGAGCAGCAGCCAGCCTGGAGTGGCGGCCTGTGGGTATATGTTTGTGTGACACTGGGAGTGTGGGTTGGGTTGTGTTGGAGAAACATGGGTCAGGGTGGGTAAAAGAGAGGCATTGAGGGGCTATTCCTAGTTTGTACATTAGTATATGTGTGTATGTTCTTGGGGTTTCTAGTATGCGTTTGATTTTTTCCAAAGATTATTTATTTGAGCCAATGCTGTGGCATAACAGGTAAAACCATTGTCTATGGCACTGGAATCCCCTATGGCCACCACTGTGAGTTCCAACAGAAGGTGGCCAAAGGCCTCTGTACCCACTCTGGAGACCCAAAACAAACTCCCAGCTAGCCCTGGCCCTTGCCGCCATTTGGGGAGTGAATCAGTGAATGGAAGATTACTCTGTTTCTCTGCCTTTCAAATAAATGATTAAGTCTTTTAAAAAAGATTATGGGCCTGGCATGGTTGCTCAATGGCTAAATCCTCACCTTGCATGCACCAAGATCCCATGTGGAAACTGGTTTGTGTCCAGGCTGCTCCGCTTCCCATCCAGCTCTCTGCTTGTGGCCTGGGAAAGCAGATGGAGAATGGCTCAAGGGCTTGGGACCCTGTATCTGCGTGTGAGACCTGGAGTTACAGAGAGAGGGAGAAGCAGAGAGAGATCTTCCAACAACTGGTTCACTTCCCAGATGGCCCTGTTTATTTATTTGTTTGTTTGTTTGTTTGTTTTAAAGATTCACTTACTTTTATTGGAAAGGCAAATATACAGAGACAAGAAGAGAGCAAGACAAAGATATTCTGTCTGCTGGTTCACTCCACAAGTGGCCACAGTGGTAGGAACTGAGCTGACCTGAAGCCAGGAGTCAGGAGCTTCCCCAGGTTTCCTATGTGAGTGCGGAGCCCCAAGGCTTTGGCCATGCTTTACTGCTTTCCAAGGCTATAAGCAAGGAGCTGGATGGGAAGTGGAGCTGCCAGGAGATGAACCGGTGCCCACATGGGATCCTGGTGTACTTGGAGGTAAAGGGTTAGCCGGTTGAGCCAATGTGCTGGCCCCATCAGCCCCATTTATTTGCTTTCTTTTATCCCTTTGTGAGTAATCCCCTCTAGTAGGGAGGCCGTGCCTCAGTATCTGAAGACTGCAATAGGCTTTACTGACACTACGTGGTATAGTCACAATTTGGTGGAGATAGTCCCACATTAGTCATGATTCTGATCTATCTGGGCCTCTATTCTGACTTTCAATTCTAAGAAAAATGAGGCGGAGGTTATTCATAGTTAGCCCTGCCAGGAACCTCTTCCAGGTCTCCCACACAGGTACAGTGTCCCAAGGCTTTGGGTCATCCTCTGCTACTTTCCCAGACCACAAGCAGGGCTGCCGGGATTAGAACCAGCGCCCATATGGGATCCCAGTATGTGAAAGGCAAGGACTTTAGACGCTAGGCTACTGTGCTGGGTCCCAAATTGTATGTTCCTAATAAAAATTTATTTCTTTGAAAGACAGAGTGTCAGACAGGAAGAAATATCTTCCATCTGCTGGGTCACTCCCCAAGTGATCCAGATCTATGCCAGGCCAAAACCAGGAACCAGAAATTCCATCCCAGTCTCCCACATGTGCGGCAGTGTCTCCAGCATTTTATTCAAATTTATTTATTTTTATTGGAAAATCAGGAGGAGGATATACAGAGAGAAAGATCTTTCATCCATTGATTCACTCCCCAAGTGGCCGCAACAACCGGAGCTGAGTCAATCTGAAGCCAGGAGCCAGGAGCCAGGAGCCGTGGCCTAATGGCTCAAGTCCTCACCTTGAACGTGCCAGGATCCTTTATGGGCACTGGTTCCAATCCCAGCAGCCCTGCTTCCCATCCAGCTCCCTGCTTGTGGCTTGGGAAGGCAGTTGAGGATGGCCCAAAGCCTTGGGACCCTGCACCTGCTTGGGAGACCTGGAGGAGGTTCCTGGCTCCTGGCTCCGGATTGGCACAGCACTGGCCGTTGCACTCACTTGGGGGGTGATTCAGCAGATGGAAACTCTTCCTCTCTTTCTCTCCTTCTCTTTGTATATCTTACTTTGCAATAAAAATAAATAAATCTTTTTAAAAAGTGGTAGTTATTATAGAACAATGTAATAAAAGTTGTTTGAGGTATGTAAATACGAAGGGCTGTCACAGAAAAGAATCTGCCTTATGAAGCCCAGGAATACTCCATTGGGTAGATAGAGTGATACTCCTTCCATCCATCATCCATCCATCCATCCACAATCCATCCATCCAGCCTAAAGCAAACGTTTGTTGGTCCTGTATTTCGTGTAGAATCTTGTGCCAGGTCCTGGAGCTCTGGCCAGTTCTTGAAGGATGAGGGGATAAAAGGGAGGCTGGTGCAAGGTGGAAAGGACACTTGAGACAGGACAGAAGCCCAGATGCAGAGGAGGGTCTGGAACGCGTGCGGAGGCTGCAGTGCCAGAGGGGGCCAGTGCGCTGAAGTCTCTGTGATATGGAAAGCTGTGTGGATTCTCGTCTTTCGGGAAAAATACGAAACCCTTGTGGAACTTGAAAATTGTTTGTCTTTGTTTCAGAGACAGTCTGGCAGCAGAATAGGTCTGAAACAGAGAGCCAGTTAAGAACCGTTTGAGTTAGATTCAATGCAAAGAAGATGGTAGACATGGGTGGAAAGACACAGCATGTTCAACAAAGAGCTTGGAGGGGGACCCGCAGGACTAATGAACCCTGGGGAGCACAAAAAGAGGCATGAAGGGTCGCTGCCAGGTTCTGGGTTTAAGTGACGGGTGGATGGACGTGGTGCCTCAGGCTTTGGTAAAGTTACATGTTTGGTTTTGAACAGGTTGAGCATGTAGTCTATAGAAGCAGGAGTAAGAAACAGTGCATTTCTGAAAGTCAGGAAAGCCCAGTGTGGCCACTGGCTTTTCTGGGGGATTTTGTACCAGGTATAGGAAGGTGCATCTTCTCAACAGACTGATTGAAAAAGGGCAGCCTTGCTTCAAAGTAGGCTCAGCCACATGGCTCTGCCGGAAGCCCAGCTGAGTTTCAGTCCCTGTCCACCCCCTCAGCTGGGTGTCTGTGTGCTAAGTACAAACGTCACGGCCATACACAGCAGCTGTGTGACTAAGCTCAGCCCCCTAAAGGCTCACCTGTTGCTTCCCCATAGAGAAAGGATATAGAAACTGGAGAAGGCTAGAGGCTTAATCAGGAAAGATTCCTGGTTATCACAAAGACTTACTGGTCAGGCCTCTTTCCCCTGGATTATGCGTTTGCTCATCAGAAAAGGGGGCTATGAACTCTTGCTCTCATCTCTAGGTATTGGGAGGACTAGCAGAGATTAGGTATATGATGTAGAGGTCTCCAAAGCATCTCTGTACTGTTCAGTTTCCTGTGCGAGACAAGGCACAGAGGGAGTGTCGCTATATGGTAAAACAAAGTGGCGTATGATGCGAAGCTACAGACAGTACACTTGCTACAGCTAACGACTGGTCAGAATATCAAGATAGCATAGTCCAAGGGAGGGATGTGGCAGTGTCAGGGGCTGATAGGTTCAGATGATGATGGACAGAGTATTGGTCAGAAGCATCTGTGAAATTGGGGTGTTAGAGTTGGCCACGTTGAAGTGTGGCTAAAGGGAGAGGAACTCAGGGCTAATGTTCCAGGGAGCTGCACTGCAGAGGTGCCCCAAGATGAGATATTGAGCAAGTAGTTAGCCCATTACTTTATGGTATGGTTGGGAAGAGCAGGGATTGGGGGAGAATGTCGCCCAGGGAGGCTGCGGTCATTGCAATGACAGTCTGGGAAAAGTAAAGTGTTATGCATGATGAGTTGGGAGTCATGCTGCTCTGAGACTGAGTAGAGAACTGGAGGGCTTTCTGAGCACATCTGTCAGTGATGTGTCCTAAGGGGCAGTTCAGGGCAGAGGATGGTGAAGGAGACACACTGGGTGCTATAGGTTTGGGTGCTGGCTGGTTCAGGTTTCTGAGAGCTTGATGGCATCACTGGTTAATTGATGATCAGAGTAATTGCTTCGGCCTCACTGGCCCCGGTGGTTGGCTTCCCAAGGCTTGCCTCAGTGATTGAGGAAATGTAGTTGGCTGCAAGACAAATAACTTCTAGCCACTTAGGTGGCAGCTAAGGGGAAAGGCATTCTGCTTAGTGACAAAGGACTTGAAGGTCAAGTGATGCAGGATAGTGTCCCAGAGAGCCAGGGCCTTCGGACACAGGACAGACTTGGTAAAGACTCAGGAAGAACAGAAATGCTGTGTTTGGGGTGGAAGAATGGACTTTCTCATTTTTGTGTTTCTCCTTCTTTGACTTCATTTTCCCTCTTTTTCCTCGTCCTTACTTATAAGCTTAGGTGCTACCATGATTAAGTTCTCTGGCTCAGGACTTGTCCTGCCTCAGCTGTCCGGGGCAGAGACTCCATGACTTCCATTAATTGCTACATTACCCCAAGGACCTCTGCTGACTGGGGCTTTTGGGTGGGGGAGAGCTGGGCAGAACAAGGTCAAGACTCAGTGTGCCGGCTGGTGGGGCCAGAGGGTTTATTTTGGAGGTCAAGACCAACTTTGGCCAGGCGAAACTGAGGCAAGTCCTGCAATAGGAGCCAACCCATCCGTCTGTTTCTCACAGCATCAGGTGAGAAGAAGGAAGAGTGGACGTGGGAATCCTACCTAGAGGAACAGAAGGCTGTCACTGCCCCGGTCAGCCTCTTCCAAGACGTGAGTTGGACAGTTTCCTCCTGGGAAGTCTTTCCAATCCAGGGACTCACCAATATACTCTAACTTTCTGGTATTTTCTGTGTCCATCAGTTCTCAACAAATTGGCAGAATGAAAGATAGGAGGGAACTAAATAGGAGTCCTGGGTAGAAAGAGATCCACCATTTCGGGCATCCAGAGGAGAGCAAGGGACAGTGGGACTTGAGCTCAGCTATGCCTGGGCGGCAGGACTCAGCTCAGCCGTGCCCGGGCCTGCAGACTTCTGAATTTTGGTGTCTGCAGTTCAGCCCTGACCTTCCCATGGCTTCGGCAAGAGGGAGCCTTGAGTCTAGCCTCTTTTTTTATTTTTTTAAATTTATTTTATTTACTTGAAAGGAAGGGTTAGAGAGGAAAGGAAGGTTCTTCCATCTGCTGAATCATTCCTCAAAAGGCTACAATAGCTAGAGTTGGGCTGAAGCCAGGAGCTTCTTCCGGATTTCCCATATGGGTACAAGGACCCAAGGTATTGGGCCATTCCCTGCTGTTTCCCAGGCACATTCTCAGCATGCTGGATTTGAAGTAGAACAGCTGGGACTTGAACTGGCACCTACATGGGATGCCGGCAGCTGAACCCACTGAATCACATCACCAGCTCCAGCCCCCATTTTTTCAAGGGACCTACAAGCTGTTTTACCCTCTTTATCTCTGCAATAAGGATCCCCAAACACATTGTCCCTTTGGTAATACCAGGCAGGTGGGCCTAAAGACAGCTCCTTTACCAAAGTTCACCAGGCAAGGATAAGGCCACATGGAAGCTGGGTCCTCTCCATTGTGTGCATTGGCAGTCCCAGACAGTCCCTGCTAACAAGAATGGCTTCAAAATGGGCATGAAGCTGGAAGGCATTGACCCTCAACACCCGTCCATGTACTTCATCCTCACTGTGGCCGAGGTGAGCTGGGGCTTGGTATGTCCCTTCTGATGTCTGTCAGTGTGGGGTGATGGAGCCCATTGAGGGATGCGGGTGAACACGACCTTATCTTGGAAAGCAGAGTCTAGTTGGAACCCACACAATGCTTGCTTATTTATTTATTTATTTATTTTAAAAATGGCAGCAAACAAAAGTGACATGGGAGTGTGATGTCACTGAGGGATTAAGGACCTGAGAGCTGGGGATATTGACATGAGTCAGCAAGGTTCTGTCCTCTGGAGACCCACGGTTGTATGTATAGTCAGCCAGTGACATGTCAGGGACCTGGCAGCAGCTGTGAGCAGAGAGGCACAGGGAGGGAGCTCTGGGTTCAGCTTGAGGAAGGAGCAGAGAGGAAGGGTCTCCTTTGCTGCATCCCGCGAGATGGGTTGTGGATGAGGAGGGAATTGCAGGCAGAAGCAGCCAAGTATGCTGGGACCGTAGGACACAGAATAGGCTATCGTGTCCCAGGCATTGCTACCAGTGCAGCAAGGCCAGAGCAGTGAGGAAAAGCAGCCAAAAGAGGGCCCATCAGGGAGCCTGAGCAAGCCCTGTGGGAGTTGAGGCTCTAAAAGGACAAGTGTCCTACAGCTCACTTATCTTGCACATAGGTCTTGGGGCTTGTGAGTACATCATGGTCCTTGCTGCAGGATGGGACAGCATGGGGCAGAATCGGGATGGGAGGACACCTGGGGGTGACAGGGGTTGAGGGGCGGGAAGCAGCCATCTGCGGGCACTGGAGCCCCTGTGATTCCTCTCACGGGACCAGGTGTGTGGCTACCGCCTACGGCTGCACTTTGATGGGTACTCTGAGTGCCATGACTTCTGGGTCAACGCCAATTCCCCTGACATTCACCCTGCTGGCTGGTTTGAGAAGACAGGGCACAAGCTGCAGCCTCCCAAAGGTAAGTCAGGCTGGGTTGGTCCCGGTGAGCCAGGGCGACCTCAGAGCCCTGCTACCCCGGTTACAAAGCCAGCCCCTCTTCATTGCATCCCGGGACTCTATCCCGGGGCTAAGTTGGCTTCTGCTGACCCACATCGTGTCCTGCTTCTGCAAGGGGCCCCTGGGCAGGTTCTTGAGGGTTGCGGGCTCCTCCGGCCTCCCCAGTCCTGCTGCTTCAGCGTGGTATGCCTTTGCTGCGGCCCAGCCTCTGCACAGTGCTCTGTTCGTCCCCCCCACCGAGGGGCCTAGGTTACAAGGAGGAGGAGTTCAGCTGGAGCCAGTACCTGCGCAGCACCAGAGCTCAGGCTGCCCCCAAGCACCTGTTTGTGAGCCAGAGCCACGTGAGTGCCCCTGAGTCCAGCAGCTGGCCCCGGGGAGCTGTCTGGTCAGAAGAAAGCTCCTCCTCTGGTGCTCTCAGCCACGTCTGTCTCTCTGGTCACAGGGGAGGGGCACGGCTGGTCAGGGCCAAGGGCCAGAGTGGGGAGGCTGTTCCTTCCTGTTTTAGTCCATTTTGCTTTCCAGAAATGAGGCTGAATGTTTTAGAAAGAAATGAGACTTATTTTGCTCACACTTTTGGAAGCTGCAAAGTTGGGTGGTCCATCTGTCGGGGGCTCTAGTGAGGGTCTCACAGCAGATGGCATCAGGAGGCTGGAAGTACAATCACGTGAGGAGGGAAGGCCACAGGGATTCGCGGCCAGGCTCAGTGCTTTACAGCAATCTGCCCTTGAGGGAACTTATGAAGGGTCCTACAAGGACTGCATTCATCTCTCAAAGTGACGGCCCCAATGACTTCAGTAGCTCCTGCTCTCCGGTTCTGCCACCTCTCACCCTCACCACACTGGTGACACGGGGAACCTCTGTGCAGAACATTACCGCCATAGCATAGCAAAGGGCCGAATACCCTTGGACTGTGGGCTGTACCATGCTGTCTACATAGGGACAGTTACTTCCCTACCCAAGTCCAGCCTCAGGTTCCCAGGTGACAGGGGACGAGAGGACATGCAGCATTGTCACACAGCTTACAGTCCTTCTTCCACCATCGGTTAGCATTCTGTTCTAATGCAGATCTCACAGATTGCAGTAAAGAGGAAGGGAGGTGACACGTTTTGAAGCTTATGCTGGGACATGGCAGATGCCCAGCTAACACTGGCTCCTCCCCTGCTCCCTGCCGCTCACATCATCACTTCCTTCCCTGTCACCCACTGCCCCAGGCACCTCAGGCCATGCCCCACTTGGCCTGGCCAGGTAGGGGAGACTTGAGCTCTGCTTTCCAGATCCTTTGAGTGGATACATAGCCTTCTGCTGCAAGTCCAGCCACTTCCGAGTACACCTGGGAAACGAGACATTCCTGAATGGCTCAGAGCTTGGGTTATGATTCTGCCTTGGAGGGACCCTCGATCCCAGCCTGTTTCTCCCTCCCCGCCCTTGCCCAGGTCCCAGAAGGCCCCTTAGAGAAGCTATTCTTGATTGACCACCGGGCTCTGGGCTAGCACTAGCTTGCCTGGCGCTGGCCGTGGCAGCCCGTCTTCTTGCCCCTAGAGTCCCCCACCCCTGGGCTTCCAGGTGGGCATGAAGCTGGAGGCTGTCGACCGTATGAACCCATCTCTCGTCTGCGTGGCCAGCGTGACCGACGTGGTGGACAGCCGCTTCCTGGTGCACTTTGACAACTGGGACGATACTTATGACTACTGGTAGTAGACGGGTCTGGACTTGGCCTGGGGTGAGGGGGGCTTGCTGTGTGTGGGAGTCAGGGGGAGCAGACACTCATATACATCTCAGGGACCAGGTAACCCCACTCAATGTAGTCCTGCCATTCACATCTTGGTGCAGGGTAGGAGATTCCTGACTTTCCATGCATCTGAGCTGTACTCAGTGTTAAATGTATCATCTCAAAATATGATGAGAATGAGCAAAACCCCTGTGGTTCATACCCCTGAGACACAGTGATGGTGCAGAGGTTTTCGTGAATGCTGCGATTTTCTGACCTTGTTGTCAGCTGTCTCTCCCTCATAAAAAGCAGCGTGAGGATGAACCCCGGAGCTGTGCTGCTGGAGGATGGCCGGCTCAGGGCCTTGGAGTTTCTCTTGCCACAGTGATGTATTCTTGGGTTTCAGGTGTGATCCGAGCAGCCCCTACATCCACCCAGTGGGCTGGTGCCAGAAGCAAGGAAAGCCCCTCACCCCTCCACAAGGTGATTCTGGGGCCTGAACAAGTGTCCTTTTCTGGGTCCTGACCGCACCTCCCTGCCCCCTGGTCCTTTCCCAGGGCCTCATTAGCTGGCTGTTTAGGATCCAGGTGACAGGTGAGGGGACAGATAAATTCTGGAACCTCAGCCTCTTAGCCCAGGAGTCAAGAGTCCCTTTGATTTTAGGGGGATTCTGGCAAACCCTGACTCTGCTAAAGTTGAGAGGAGGAAGCCAGATGAGCCCCTCAACAAGGGAGCAGGGAGTGTAAAGCAGAGAGTGTGTCTTTCCCTGGACATCATCCTGGCCACAGCACCATGGAGGTGCAATGAACAGGACCATGGCTGACAACACGGGATGCCCCATGAGATATGGGGCTGAGGCTGTGCTTGACTCACGCTTGGCACCCAACCGCACAAGGAGCCTGTAGATACACTTGTGTGGTAGAGGGGAAGGTGGAGATGCCCCTTCCTTTTCCTGCCTGGGGACAGAGCACTCCGCCAGAGCACCTAGGAATCGGCTCCTTCTCTCCTTCTCCTCCAGATTACCCAGACCCTGACAGCTTCTGCTGGGAGAAATACCTAGAGGAAACTGGGACTTCCGCCGTGCCTGCGTGGGCATTCAAGGTGGTGAGTCTGTGCTCTCTGCTTCGGAGTTGAGCCCAGGAAGATGTGGAGCCAGCCAGGGTAGACCTTGGTCTTCCCCCTTTTTCTGGGGGAAGCGGAGGGGAGGTCACAGATTCCCTAGGCACAGCACCTATGCTCCTTGCTGAGCTGGGCCCTGGCCTGAAGGCAGCTGTTCACCCGCCCCACAGCGACCACCTCACAGCTTCCTGGTCAACATGAAGCTGGAGGCCGTGGACCGCAGGAACCCAGCCCTGATTCGTGTGGCCAGCGTGGAGGATGTGGAGGACCATCGGATAAAGGTGGCCCCGGGACCTAGCGCTGGGGGAGTGGACAGGCCAGGTGGGCAGGGGTGAAGTAGACTGCTTAGAGGTCCAGGGCATGGTGTGACACAGACAAGGTTGAAGATTCTTACCTTAGCTGGACTTAACTTCTGTGGGCTTGGACAGGTCATTTCCCGTCTCTGAGCTTTTATCTTCTCTGTAAAGTGGGCCTAATCCTCCCTGACCCTCCTGCGGATTGAAGATAAAGTGCTAATCATGTCATTAGTGAAGTCCCTGGGATTGTGCTGACCATGACTAAGCATCGTGTGATTGGTCTCTCGGATCTCCCTCCTATCCAGAATCTTGCTTCTGACAGGCCCCAGGGTTGGATGGGGAGAGGCTCCTGGAGCCAGGAGGGCCTCCCAGCCTTGCTGAGCTCTGCAAGGGACAGCTGACCTCTAGGGGCATTCCCTCCACAGCTCCACTTTGATGGTTGGAATCACGGCTATGACTTCTGGATCGATTCCGACCACCCAGATATCCACCCCGCGGGCTGGTGCTCCAAGACGGGACATCCCCTGCAGCCCCCGCTCCGTGCGTACCCAAGGGCACGCTGGCCCTTGCCCTGCCACCTGCAGCCCCTCTGTCCTGCCCCGTGCCCAGATCTGACACAGGGCTCCGAGGTCCACAGTGAGCTCCAGGTTCCCCCACTGTTGCGCCTCAGGACCGTGCCATGCTAAGCAGTGCTGTAGCGAGGTGCGGAGGGGGAAGGTCGTGTGAGAGCAGAGGAAGTGGTCAGGTACCCAGAGTCCTCTCAGCTGTGGTAGAGCCACATGTGAGCATGCACTTATCTGTGGACGCAACGCTGGTCGCCTGCACGGGCAGGAGTTGGAGGACAGGTCTGCCTCCTTGCCCTACTCTCCCTATGAGGACTCTGTCCCCCTATTTCCTTGCTGCTACCATGCAGATAGCTGATCCTTCTCAGACGCCGGTCTCCAACCATGGGCGGAGCATCAGAAAGGTTACCCTGGTCTCAAGGGTAGAGAGAGGGAAAGGGATGGAGGAGAATGTGGCTCTGCCTGCTGTGTCCGTACCTTCTGCTAAGGAGAAGACCTGAGACTGAGGGTCCCTCCTGGGGGTTCCAGTGAAGTGCATTAGAGCCAAGACTTCCTCCCCTGCCGAGGGGGCCCGTGTTCGGTAGCAGGACGTGGTGGCACAGCCTGGCTGAGGGCCCTGTGCTTGGAGAACGGGCTCTGCCCCACCCACTGGAAGCCATCCCTTCCTCCCCTTGGGCCCCTCTCCCCTGCCCGAGGACCCAGTGCTCACCATTCTCCTTCTTCTCCTCCAGGGCCCAGAGAGCCCAGCTCTGCCTCCCCTGGGGGCTGCCCTCCTCTCAGCTATAGGAGTCCGCCTCACACCAGGACCTCCAAATACAGCTTTCACCACCGGTGAGCGAGGCTCCTGCTGGCAGACCCTCGGGCGTGGGTTAGTGAGGGTTTCGCGTACAGCCTGGTGTGGGCCACCAGGGTTCACCTGGATGTTCTCCAGGTGTGGCCAGGGCCGGGGAGGGCTCATTGGGGTTAGGTGGATCCAATCAACTCAGATCTTTTCTCTGCAGAAAGTGCCCCACTCCTGGGTGTGATGGCTCAGGCCATGTCACAGGCAAGTTCACGGCTCACCATTGCCTCTCGGGTTGCCCACTGGCAGAGAGGAACCAGAGCCGGCTGAAGGCAGAGCTATCAGACACGGAGGCCTCGGCCCGCAAGCGCAGCCTCTCCAGCTTGTCCCCGAGGAAGAAGCTTCGCCACCACGGTGGCCGGTACGGAGCCCAGGAAGGCGGGGCCAGAACTTTCAGGCTGTGGGCCTCATGTCCTCCCCCGGCAGGGCACAGATCGCCGGCCACAGACTTGCTTCCTCTCTCTGCAGGATCGGACGCCCTCCAAAGTTTCAGAAGATTCCACAGGAGGATTTCCAGAGTAAGTCCCATCTCTTCCTCCTCCTCCTCCCAAGGGTCCTTGGCAGGTGGCCCGGCCTGTGGGACAGCACACCTGGAATGCTCTGAGCACCAAAAGTGGGTGGGAAAGTGTCCCTTGGAGATACTCTGGGGGCACAGATCAGTAGCAGGAACGCAGCAAGGGGCCTTGAGGGAGCTTGGGCTCCAGGCCTGCTTCCCCAGGACTTGGCTCTGAGTCTGTGGATAAGGCACAGACCCTCTCCGGGCCTCTGTTTCTTCTCCGGCCCTGCTGTTTGCTGGATCCAGTCTTCCTGGGAAAGAGGCCATGGCTGTCACTTCCTAGCTGTGTGACCTTGAGCAAGTCGCTTGCCATCTCTGAGCCACAGTTTCTTCACTTGAAAACCTGAGTAAAACCTGCCTCCTGAGTGTCACCACCTGAGATAATAGTGGTTACCGCTGCACCTGCTATCTCATAGGTGCTGTGCCTTCCGACACTAATGCTCCAGTCTTATTTTTTTTTAAATTTTATTTATTTATTTTTTTATTACAAAGTCAGATATACTGAGAGGAGGAGAGACAGAGAGGAAGTGGAGCTGCCAGGATTAGAACCAGCAGCCATATGGGATCAAGGCGAGGACCTTAGCCACTAGGCCACGCTGCCGAGCCCAGTCTTATTTTTTTTTAAAGATTTATTTATTTTTGTTGGAAAGTCAGACATACAGGTAGGAAGAAAAACAGAGAGAAAGATCCTCTCTCTGCTGATTCACTCCCCAAATAGCCACAATGGCCGGAGCTGAATCGATCCAAAGGCAGGAGCCAGGAGCCTCCCCTGGGTCTCCTACATGGGTGCAAGGTTCCAAGGTTTTGGGCTGTCTTTAACTGCTTTTCTAGGCCACAAGCAGGGAGCTGGATGGGAAGAGGGGCCACCGAGATTAGAACTGGCGCCCAAATGGACTCCTGGCGTGTTCAAGGTGAGGACTTTAGGCACTAGGCTACAGCACCAGGCCCAACTGTCCACTCCTAACAGGTGCCTGGAGGTCTATGTGAGGCGAGCAGTGTGAGGCTCAGAGGGTAAATTAACAGGCTCAAGATTATTCACTGTGTGAAGGACTGATCTGGCATTGAAACTTAGATCCAACTTCTACTACCTGCTGTTGGTGTCTCGGGGGAAAAGTACCTAACCCAAACCTCAGTTCACATCTCAGTCCCTTTTGCGTTTGTTGGCACATGTTGCTATCACAAAATACTATAAACGGGCCCGGCGCAATGTCCTAATGACTAAAGTCCTTGCCTTGAACGCGCCAGGATCCCATATGGGCACTGGTTCCAATCCCAACGGCCACGCTTCCCGTTCAGCTCCCTGTCTGTGGCCTAGGAAAGTAGTCGAGGACGGCCCAAAGCCTTGGGACCCTGCACCCGTGTGTGGGAGACCTGGAAGAAGTGCCTGGCTCCTGGCTTCAGATTGGTACAGCACCAGCCATTACGGCTACATGGAGAGTGAATCATCGATGGAAGTTCTTCCTCTCTGTCTCTCCTCCTTTATATATATATCTGACTTTCCAATAAAAATAAATAAATATTTAAAAAAATACTGTAAACCGGGTGACCTAACTGACCAAGTTATTCTTCACACTATTGGAGGCTGGCAGCCCAAGGTCAGGGAATCAGCAGGGTGGTTTCTTTTGAGGCTGCTCTCCTTGGCTTGAAGAAGAGCACCTTGTGGTTGTGTCCTCAGCTGCTCATTTTCCTCTGGGCGAGTGTGGCCCACGTCTGACATACGTCTCGGGTTCCTCTTAAAGGACACCAGTGAGATTGAATTGCATTGCACCTTAATGGCCTTCATTTCAGTTGGAGGCCCTTCCTCCAAACACGTTCACATTGTGAGGTGTGGTATTCAAGGCTTCAGCATGTGAGCAGGACCAGAGTGAACCTGCACTGGGCGATGAGTTCATCCCACACCTTCAGCTTCTGGTGCAGGGCCTGATACACAGCAGGGAAGCTGGGAGTCCTGCCTGGGCTGAGTTGAAGGTTTATTATTTGATGGCTAGAAGAGATCTGGAAAAAGCATTTGGTTCATTGCAAAGTTTCTGGGCATGACCCAAGCACTCTGGTTCTTCAGGAACTGCCCTGTGATCTAGGCAATGGAACATGGTTATCAGAAAACACAGCCCTGAAGTAGTCAGGTAGCCTGTTACGGGCTGTGAGACCTTGGGCAGAGCATGCGTTGCCAGGGGCGGGGAGGGGTAGCAGGTCGGAGCCCAGCGCCCCCACATAGGTAAAGTGCTTAGCTCGTGCAGTGCCACTGCTGTCACTGGTCCCGGTCTCAGCTGGCTTCTCTTGGTGGAGCTGGAGGGCAACTTCCTGCAGCTTCAGACCTAAGGATGAAGGCATGGACTTTGAGAGGCTGTCACTGATCAGCCTCCGCTGTAGGGCCAAGGCATGCCCACAAGAGGGCACCTGTCCACTGTGTAGAATTCTTGAGAAGTCTTTCTAGGAGATCAAACTGTAGCCCAGAGAGAGGAAGGAAGAGGCCTTGGCTTCCAGGTGCTTCAAGGACAGAGCAGGGGACAGAGACTGTGTGTCCACCAGCTCACAGAAAGCATGCTGGTCACTCTGGGTTTTGTCCTGGAGAGACTCCCATATCTGTCCTTAGGCTTCGCTGCTGAGCTGCCCCTCTCATAGGCTTCTGGCCAGGACAAGTCCTGCTCTTTAGGTTCCAGAGTGTCCACTGCTGGAAGGAACCAGGGCAGCCTTTTCTGACCTGGTGCTAGGTAGGTAAGGCCACAGAATTGCCTGTGATAGCTCCTGGCCCGAGCTCTGAGGGAGAAAGAAAAGGAAGGAGGAGGTTCCTTGGCAATCGTGATGTATCCCCCAGACTCCCACCCAGGATCTGGGCAGGACTGGATGCAGGGTTTTAAAGAGGGGCACTGCGTGGTTAGGAAGCCAAGCCTGTGGCAGGTGGATGAGGTTGCTATAGGGAGGGCTGTCACAGAAGATGCTGAATGTGTCCCAGGTGGATGACAGAGAGGGCTGGCTGGCAGTACATAGGAAGCAGCTCCTGGTGATAC
This sequence comes from Ochotona princeps, assembly GCF_030435755.1. Taxonomy (NCBI): domain Eukaryota; kingdom Metazoa; phylum Chordata; class Mammalia; order Lagomorpha; family Ochotonidae; genus Ochotona; species Ochotona princeps. The sequence continues at coordinate 11,295,086 of NC_080853.1, read as the reverse complement.
TGCAGTGGAGCTGTTGGGGCATGGGCAGGCACCATGGCATGGGGCTTTGAGCAGAATCCCGAAGGAGAGTGGTCAACAGGGCTCCTGATGAAACCAGAGAGGCTCAGGCTGAAGCCAGGGAAGAGGGCAGAATGCTCTGTGAGGGCACTGCAGGTGTATTCTTGAGCACGTAGGATTTGTACCATGCAAATCAAGGCAGTTTTCCTGGAAATAGGAGGCTGGACAAGCCCTGTGGAGAGTACTCAGGCCACCCATGGCTGGGGTCAGGCTGGTGAAGGCCAAGTGACGATGCCAAGTGCAGTGGCCAGGAGCTCCTTGGAGCCTCTGTGAGGCAGAGACCTGGCATGATCAGGAAGTAAGGTCATGTGTGATATGGGTCACATGCTACCCTCTAGTACTAGAGGATTGGCGCTGATATGCAGATGCCAATGAAGACCAAGCTGGTGGGTACATTAAGGAAGAAGAGCTGGGGCCTGGCACAGTGACAGCAGCCTGCAGAGTGGGCTATGGACGGGTTGAGGCAACTTGGATTCTGAATCAGAACCAACTTGGAGAGAGTTGACTGAACTTAGAAGGACTTAGGGAAAGGAGGGCAGACAGAAGGGACCTCTTCCATCATGGCTGAGCTTGGTTAGGTGTTAGGAACTGTTGAGGCATAAAATGCCAAGCAGACACCAGATGCAAGCATCCTTGTGGGCCCCAGGTGATACAACCTCAGACTGATGAGTAGCCTGTAGGGCTGCCAGGATGGACCCACTTTATCAAGTCAGCAGTCAAGGGACACAAACGATGCTTTTGGTTCCCCCAGGCTCTTGGGAGGGGCCACAGGGTCCTTGTGCTTGGCCAGACCCCCAAATAAAGAGAACGCAGGACCAGATGGGTCCTCCGACCCACCAACCTCTTTTTGCTTGCAGCGCTCACTCCAGATGTGGTGCACCAGTCCCTCTTCATGTCGGCCCTGTCGGCCCACCCGGACCGCTCACTCTCCATGTGCTGGGAGCAGCACTGCAAACTCCTGCCGGGAGTGGCAGGCATCTCGGCCTCGACCGTCGCCAAGTGGACCATTGAGGAGGTGAGGAGCGAGCGTCCTTGGCTCTTCTTCCTCCTGCTCCACGGCTTCATCTGCCCTCTCACCAGCTCCTGGCAGGATGCTCACAGGAGCCCTGCTCAGCGTGGTTGGGATTTGGCCCAGGACTCCTCCCGAATCTACCTCCTACTCATCCCTGTTTTCCACAGTTCCTTCTAGCTGTGTGCCCGGGGCTAACGCAGACACTGTCCTCTGATAGGCCCCCATTAGGGGAGGTGGTGCTGTGCTGCTTGTGCCCCTGACAGTCCAGTGGGAAAGTCAGACTTCAGCCATGTGCCTTGGGAGCAAGGAGAATGCCCTTATACACACCCCAGCCCAGAGCTACACCTGCCCCACTGCCCTCTCATCCCTGCCCAGGCTGCTGAGAAGCAGCAATGCTGAAACTGAGGCCACACAGGCCAGCTGCACACGTGCTCCGAAGCACCAGCCCCTTCTCACTGTGGCTCCATTGATTCCCCAGGTCTTCGGCTTTGTTCAGACCCTAACAGGCTGTGAGGACCAAGCACGCCTCTTTAAAGATGAGGTAAGGTACAAGTGCGAAGTGGGAGCCCGAGGTCACTGTGCTCTCGGGGTGGCAGGAAGCAGGTGTCCCACAAGCATTGCTGCTGCCCAACCAGTCACAGAGACCCACATCTCGGGGAAAAAAAATCTGGCCTGGACTACGGCCTGGTGTTGGGGGGTGGGGGCATGTGTTCCGTGTCATCTTCAGGAAGGACACGTCTTGGAGACAGGATCCTTTCACTCGTCTGCACTATGCCTATCTCCTCTTTAACAAACTTACCTGCACCTGTCAATAGGTTGAAGTAAACTTTGAATGGCATAGGTAGTATTTACTGCAAGGATCTTAACATACACTCAAAGTGAAGACCCAGTTGCATAGTGAAGGTAAGCAGCCATGAGTTGTAGATAAAGAATTCCAGCTGTGGAGTCTGGGTTGAAGTCCCAGGTCCACAAAGCTGGCCCTTGTCTACCTGTGTCTTCCTGTCTATAAAGTGGAGATAAAGTGGTATGATCAGGAGTGCCCTACAGGGCCACTGCAAGCCCTAGAAATGGTGAATGTCATTGTACTAGAATGTCTAGTGTAATGATGTCACTAATATTTGTGTGTGTATATACAGCAGCAGTCCTGTTGAGTAACTTGTAAATCATCCCTATTTTAGAATGCCTGATACAGTGAGAGCAATAAATGCTAGTTCAAGGAGAGACAGAGATCTTCCATCGACTGGTTGGTTCACTCTCCAGGTATCCACAAGGGCCAGCACTGAGCCTAGCTGAGGCCAGGAGACGAGAGTTCCGCACAGGTCTTCCACAAGGGTGGCAGAGACCCAAACACTCTGCCATCTTTGATTGCTTTTCCCAGGCCATCAGCAGGGAGCTAGATGGAAGTGGAGCAGCCAGGACAAAAGCCAGCACCATGTGGGATGGGTGACGACTTTACCTGCTATGCTGCAACACCAGGCCCATCTGATTTAGATTTATGTATTTATCCTCCTGCACAATACAGGGGCCCTCCTTGGTATCCCCTCAACCTTGAGAAGTGTGGTCTCCACTGCCCACAGCTGCCCACTCCAGGTCAGGTGGCCCTAAAAAGTCACCCATTTCCCCACCTTCCAAGTGCTGGCCTGTGGTCTCAACCATGGCAGCCACTTGGGCAAGGTCTTTTGCCTCCCTGCCTCAGCTTCCTCATTTGTAGAAGGGGCGGACCTATACCGCTTCCTAAGGTTGCCATGAGGATTAAATGTGTTAATGAGTGATGAGTGACTAAGGGCAGTGCCTGCATGTAAGAAATATTGCAAACCGTTTTCTATTGCAATTCCTGAGCAGCAAGCATTGGAGGATGGCACCTCCTTGGAAACAGAATACCTGGCCTTGCCCAGCCACACTCCTCAGCGCTCATTCTCTCTCTCATTCTCTCTTTTTGAAAATTTATTTATTTTTTATTGGAAAGACAGAATTTTTACAGAGAAAGGAGAGAGAGAGAAAGATCTTCCATCTGCTGGTTTATTTCCCAGATGGCCACAACAGCCAGAGCTGAGATGGTCCAAAGCTGGCAGCCAAGAGCTTCTTCTGGGACTCCCATACAGGTGCACGGTCCCAAGGCTTCGGGCCATCCTGTACTGCTTTCTCAGGTCACAAGCAGGGAATTGAATGAGAACTGGAGCAAGCGGGATTAGAATTGGTGTTCATGTGGGATTGCAGGTGTTATAGTAAGTGGCTTAACACACTGTGCCACGCATGCCAGCTTCTGGAGGAAGTAATTTTAAGTAAATTATAGACATCATACTATTTTTCCTCTGGATACATTAGTTTGCATGTCTTAAGGCTAAAGATTTTTTGGAGCAGCTGTGTGCCCTGGCGTTTAACATGCGCATGTGTCACATCCAAGCTCAGAGGTGTGATGACTGCCCTCAGCTCCTGACTCCAGCTTTCTGCTCACACACCCCAGGAGGCAGTAGTGATAGCACTCTGAGAAACCCAGATTAAGTTCCCAGCCCCTGGCTTTAGCTCCCAGCCCACCCCAACTATCTCTGGCATTTAGAAAATGAACTAGTAGATGGAACTTCATCTTTGAATCTATTTGTTTCTCTTTCTCTATCTCCCTGTGTTTCTCAAATAAAGAAACATTTCTAAAAACAGTAACTGCGGGCAGTGCCGTGTGCAGGCTAATCCTCTACTTGCAGGCGCCAACATCCCCTATAGGAGCCAGTTCATGTCCCAGCTGCTCCACTTTACATCCAGTTCCCTGTTTGTGACCTGGAAAAGCAGTGGAAAATGGTCCAGGTCCTTGGGACCCTGCACCCATGCGGGAAACCCAGAAGAGTCTCCTGGATTCTGATTGGCTTAGCTCCAGCCATTGAGACCATTTGGGGAATGAACCAGGAGATGAAATATCTTTCTCTCAGTCTTTCCTTCTCTCTGGAAATATGCCTTTCCAATAAAAATAATAAATCTTTTAAAATAAATAAATAAATAAAATAAAAGACAACAGCGAAGAATTTTCTGTTATCCCCTACTGTTATCCATGTAACAAATTGACAGTAACTCCTTTGTATAATCAAGTCCAGTGACCAAGTCTATATACACATTTCCTCAGTTTCCTTAGACTTTTTGAGCCAGGAACTAAGCTAGGCCCACATTGTTGGTTTCACTTGTTAGATCTCTTAAATATCTTCTATTCTGGAACAGTCCCTCTCATTTTTCCCCCCACAGTATTCTAAGATGTCTTGTGGAATGCCTTCTGGGTTTTGTCTCATTGCTCCATTGTAGTGACACTTAACTGACTCTTGTAATTTCCAGAAACTGGCAGTTTTGTCCAGAAGCTCGGTTAGCTTCAGGTCAGCTTGGTCGGTCTGGTTTTGGCCAGAAAGGCTCATGGGTAATATTGTGGCATCACTCCAGAACGCACACGGTGTTTGACTTGTTATTGACACTCAGATTGACCAGAGAGTTCACGTGGAAACAACAGCAGCAACTTTCAGATCTGGTTTGTTTGGTATATTTTTTTGGTCAGTTGGTTGGTTTTTGGCATTTCGAAGACTTGAACCATCCTTGCTGATGTAGAGGTTCTTGAGGAAGCTTCTGTCGGGGCTGGAGGGGTTGGTGAGTTGGTGGACAATGGCAAGTCCAGCTTCCTGGGTGTGCGACACTGCAGTCAACCTGTGCCTGGCCCCTGCTCAGGTTTCACTCTCGAGGTCCTGAATAAGGTCTGCATATGGAGCTCTGCATTTCGTTTTGTGCTGCGCCCACCACAGCAGCATCTTGAAGCCACTGGCCATGGGTACTTGAGAGACTGTTTAAAAGTGCAAATGCTGACACTCATGCTGGTCAGCAGAGAGAGAAAGGGGGAAATCAGTGGCTGGCTTTCTTTCCTTCTCCGTCCCCATTGCTGTCTCCTTTTTTCCTTCCTTCCTCCCTTTCCTTTCTCCTGCTGCCCTCTCTCTTCCTTCCCACCTCCCCACATATTCCTCACTCCCATTTTCTTGCTGCCCACCCCACCCCCAACATACATCCTCACGGCCCCGACCCCCCTTCCCCATGGCCCTCTCCACCTTCTCCGCTTTCCACTTCCCTCTCCCATCCCTCAGATGATTGACGGCGAGGCCTTCCTTTTGCTGACACAGGCGGACATTGTGAAGATCATGAGCGTCAAGCTGGGCCCAGCCTTGAAGATCTATAACGCCATTCTCATGTTCAAAAACGCCGATGACACCTTAAAGTGACCGGCCCAGGGCCGGGGCCTCTTGCAGCTTTCGCTGGGCCTCCAGCTCCAGCTGATGCTTCTGTCCCCACTTGCATTCCTCCTGTCCCCATCTGTGCCCATCCTCTCTGTCTGACAAGGGCTGCTCCCTCTTAGAAAATGCATGGAGCTGAGGGGCTCTGGGGAAAGTGGAGTCCCAAAGCTCATTAGCCACCAGGCACAGTAGGGGGGATGTGACTGAGCTGGGGGCATCACTGATGGGGCAGGTTGGAGGGCCCTACTCCAGACAATCTCCCCTCCCCAGCCAACTTATCTGGTCGCCAAAGCGACTTTTTCTCAGTAGTACAAAAGAGTGAGGAGCGACAAAAGTCTAATTTGAGGTCCTTGTCCCCACATGACATCTCCAGACTGCCCTTCTACACTCCCTTCCTGCCACCAGCACATTGGCTCATGAAGGCAGCATCTCCCCCAGGGCCCCCAACCCTTTCTGCTGGCTTTGCTACCCTCTTTTGGCCTGCTTTCCTGGGCAGGGTCCCCATCCAAGGCCTAGGCAGCCCCACTGGCCTTCCCCCTTAGGTGTGTGGGCCTCAGAAAGTTGTCCTGGGATCCACTGGGAATCTCCGACTACCTTCCTCTCCTTTAGCTCAGAAGTGGAGGACACTAGGGCCTATATACCTTCTTGAGTGTGTCCCATTCTGACCCACTTGGCATCATGGTGGCGCATTCCTGTACCAACATGGGGAAGGCGATGAGTGCTGGTGTGCGGCCAGCGGAAGTGAAGTCTCCACTGATGTTCTCCACACGACCATCTATGTTGTGCCTGGTAATATCCCTGGCAGGAGGCCAGCCAAAGGACCTGTTAGACCATCCCAGGTCTCTTCCCAGAGGGGCAGCCTGGTGGGTGTGTGAGCACCTCAGGCTTGGCATAGCACCAAGCAGATGTCAGCCAAAGTTTTACTCATGGGGTGAGGGCCACGAGCCTTCAGGGCCTCTTTGCCATGAGAATGTAGCACCATGTCTGCACACTCCTCCCCTGTGACGTCACCTTCCACCTGCTCCTTACATCTTTGTTAAACACTTAACTCTCAAGGAGTGTTACAAAGGCCAGTTAAGGTTCTGGCTGAGAAGGTAGACTCTGATCTTTGAATTTGCCAGGTCCCCGAAGCCCTCCCACTCCATAAGTCTTGCACTGCCACCTGGAGCCCTGCAGGGCATCTGGGATTTCCACTCCCTGTTTGAGTGGGGACCCAGCCTCCTCCCAGCAATTGCCAAACTGCCTCCTCTGGAGGGCCAGAGGCCCTGCAGGAGCCAAGCTTCCCTGCCCCCAGGTGCTGAGAGGAACCTGCAGGGCGTGGGGCAGGGGCCTTCCCCAAGGCCCTTTTCTCTCAGTGGTGTGTGTGTGTGTGTGCATTGTGTGTACGTGTATGTGTGTGTAGGGCACTCTCAGCAGTGTTTGATAGGGTGCTCAGTGTTGTGAAACGTCAAGGGCTATTGTTCAAGTACAAAGCTTTATTTTTTTTTTCCCTTAGAAGCGGGACACCCAAAGCTCTGCTGCTTTCCTGCCACGGCCCCAGGCAAAGGCCCACCCCTGTCCCCTGGGTGAGGACAGCCGTGCAGCACCCCCTGCTGACCTCTGCTGCAGCTCCGAGCACAACTGTCCAGGCAGGGCACCAGGCACACCCAGCCGCGAGGTGGGGCCTGGGTGGAGAAGAAATGCAGTGCGCTGTGGCCAGGCCTCTCTCTCATCTCAGTCCACCTGGGTTGTGGCAGAACTCATCAGCCACTGGTCCCCCACCTGCTCCTGCAGTGCTCACGGGTTTGTGGGGTGCTTACAGCTGCCGTGGGACACCAATGAGTTTCTAAGGAGAGAGGCGAGGGCGACTTTGCTGAGCAGGTCTGCCAGCCTTGTAATACTTGCCTCCATGACAGATTGGGTGGTCCAAAGGCCTTAGAGAAAGAGACTCCTGAGCTGCAGAGCCTCAGCGCTATCTGCAAGTGCTGAAAGCAAGTGCTTGGTGGCCAGAAGGCTGCCCTCTGCTCGCCTCGCTGCCCCGGCCCCGGTCACACTGAACCCGGCTGAGATCCTGGCCCCTTGTCCTGGGAACAGAGCAGTGGAGCCAGCAGTGGCTGTCCCCGGCACCCTGTGTCTATACCAGTAGGTGCCACTTCCACATTGGCCTGTGCAGGCTCACTCAGCCTCGGCCAGCCCTGGCCTAGGGCAGGGAGGACCTTTCCATGTGGTCTCTGAGGCAAAGGGAATGAATCCATGGTTTGCAAATGAAGCCTTCTTGCACTTGGGTGGGGTTGTTTCTGTACTTGCCTTCTGTGCATGTGTGTGTCCGCGTGCGCGTGAGCTTTCAGAGAATCTGCTAGTGTCAGCTGAAGCTACTCCAGATGGAGAACAAGTTGCAGGAAATGTGATGTGATTTGTCCGTGTACTGAAAACATCGTAAATAAACATGAGCAACCAGGTGACATGCGGTGGAGTCTGTTTCATTCTCCTCAGGAAACAGACAGAAAACACAAAACGAGCAGTAGCAAAGAGGCTGTCTAGTTTCTCTTGCCATGAATTAAGGATCCCAATGAACCTGACTTTGTTGAAGGTAAGAAACAAAGAACATACGCCAGCAGGCAGATCGCTTCCAAGTGCCAACAATGGGAAGCCCAAGTGTAGGTATGGGGATGCCTTCTAAACTGTCAAGGAGAGAAAACTGCACACAAAGCCTCTGATTTTTAAAGGAACATCAGCCTTTAGGCTTGGCAAGGTCAACCCAAACAGTTAGAATGTTCTGTGCCTCCCGGAAGTCTGTGAGCAGGCAGGAAGATTCAGCATTGCCAGCTGTGATCACCGCAGCCCGTCCCTACAGACCTTTGCCTGCAGCCCCTGCAGATGACCCAGGCAAGACAATGCACACTGCCAGCCCTCTGAGAGCCCGTTGTCTCCACACCTGCTCCAGCAACTTGCCTGAAACAGCACAGTGTGGCCATGGTAAACTCATGGTCTCTGGCTTTACCATGAACGAGCAAGGTTCTCAGTACTACACCCAGGAAGCCACTAGGCTTTGGGGAAGCTTAGCTCCAATTTCCCTTTTCACAGGCCTGAAACCGTCTACCCTGTTACCTGCTCCATTGTGTCAGTAGATGGCATCCAGAGAAAACGGAAGTCACCAAAAGGAATAACCCCTGTTACCTGCCACCACATCCACATGTGTCCCCCTGCTCCACACCCATCCTTTCCTTCTCCTTTGCAATGAAAGTCTTGATGTATCCGCCTGCCAAAAGCGAATCCCCCACCTGCCATGATTGCTTTAAGAGAACAAAAGCATTGAGAGACACGAAAGGGTTCTTGGCAACTTAAAATGTGATTGCTAAGATCAACCAAAGTTTGAAAGTTGAGGACATTGCCCAGAAGTAGAATGAAAAGAGATGACCAAGAAGTAGAAATCAGGAAAGCTGGCTAGAGGTCCAGTAGATGACTAAGAGGAATGCCAATAGGTGAGGAAACAGAAGATAAACTGTATTATTTACAGAGTCAAGGGGCAGGCGTTGGCTTTTGGCCTGATGGTTTGTTCACATCCAGTCTTGGAGTGCCTGGTTTCAATGCCCACCTTCAGCTGCCGCCTTAAACCTCCTGTTAATGCAGATCCAGGTGTTGCCATGATGACCCAAGTGTTTAGGCTCAGCAGAAAATGAATCTAAGTAATGCAGCATATTAAGATAGCATGAGGGAAGGAAGCAAGTTAAACACTTGGGAGACCTCAATGGAGTTCTTGGCTCCTGGCTTTAGCCCAGCTGTAGCCCTTGTGTGCATTTATGGAGTGAGCCAGCAGGTGGAAGCTCTTTTGTCTCTGCATCACACACACACACACACAATTTATATATATATATATATATATATATATATATATATATATTCCTGAGGCCATCCTGTCTCATGCTGATGAAGTACATGCTCTAGTATATATTGTTTTTAAGTTTTTTTTTTGAAAAGCAGATTCACAAAGAGCAGGAGAGAGAGAGAGAGATTCTCCATCTGTTGGTTTACTCCCCACGTTGCCACAACAGCCGGAGCTGAGCTGATCTGAGGCCAGGAGTCAGGAGCTTCTTCTACATTTCCCATGCAGGTGCAGGGTCCCAAGGCTTCGGTCCATCCTTCACTGCTTTCCTAGGCAATAAGCAGGGAGCTGGATGGGAAGTGGAGCAGCCAGGACATGAACCAGTACCCATATGGGATGCCAGCACATGCAAGGCAAAGATTTAGCAGCACGGTGCAGAGGAAGAAATGACTCCAAGCTACATTATCAGAAAATCTCAGAATATCAGAACTAACTGTGTATCCTAAAAGATTCTCCAGAGAGACTATCCAAAGAAACAGAAGTCTTGAGTGCTCTGGATTTTGCGATATCAGTGCCTGAAATGAGATGGGGAGACCTGCATCTTCCAGTTCTGAAGGAAGGTGGAACCATAGTTGGAATCGCCCAGCCAAGCTGTGAAGGCAGAACGTTTTCAAACAGTTTCGAATGTTTCCCTCCTGTGCGCCCCTCCCCGGGAAGCCACCAGAGCACATGCTTCGGCAGCGTGAGACAGGATGGTCTCAGGAATGAAAAGGTGCCCCACAGAAGGTAATGTGGCATATTCACTTAGAACGGGGGAGAAAGCAAGATTATCTCAACTGATACAGAAAAAGCTTTTAAACAAAATCCAACACCTTTTCATAATTAAAAAAAACAACTAGAACTATAAGGGAACCCTGTGAGAGGCTGAATGTTTTCTCCCAAAGAAAGGAATAAGAGATGCTGGCTTTTTAGAATATATATACATATTTATATATAATTTATTTTATATTTTATATAATTATATGTAATTTATATATTTTTATAAAATATATATTTTAGAATATATGTGTATTTTTAGAATATACATATATTCTAAAGGCAAAGTTAGATCTTTTATTATAATTTTTTTTAAAATAATGATTACATGGTTGATCAGGATGGGAAGGATTGAGATCTAGCGAAAATTGGGTGAACTCATTGCTTCCAAATTCATGACTTTCCACACACCCCAGTACCCAGGGATGAGGAACTGTCACCTCATATCAACCCAGAGTCTCAAATTGTGCATATCCCGAGGGTTCTGTCCAAGTGGTTTGGATAGTTGTGAAATGCTGCCGATTTCACTGATCTGAGGATGATGTCACCCTCCCAATGTCCATTGGCTGACATGGTAAAGCCTCAAGTCTCCATTCACCAAATTTTTTGCTGTCATCCTTTGACTGGGTTAGTCGTCCAGTTTGTTCTGTTCTGCTCTAGTACCAAATGAGTTGCCATAGTCTCCTTTTCCAACAGGACCTGTGTCCACTGTTCTGCCTTTTTTTAAAAAAAAAAAATTTATTCATTTTATTACAGCCAGATATACACAGAGGAGGAGAGACAGAGAGGAAGATCTTCTGTCCGATGATTCACTCCCCAAGTGGCTGCAATGGCTGGAATTGTGCCCATCCGAAGCCAGGAACCTGGAACTTCTTCTGGGTCTCCCACGCGGGTGCAGTGTCCCAATGCATTGGGCCGTCCTCAACTGCTTTCCCAGGCCACAAGCAGGGAGCTGGATGGGAAGTGAAGCTGCTGGGATTAGAACCGTGTTCTGCCTTTTTTTTTAATCATATGATCTAGCTGTTCCACTTCTAGGTATCTGAAAGATTTGAAAACATTCTTGTGTCTGTGTGTTCATTGCAGCACTGTTTATAATAGCCCAAAGATGGAAACAACCCAAAGGCCATGAGGAGGTGAATGGGTAAACAGCCATAAAAAGGAATAAAGTTCTATTACTTGCTGCAGTATAGAGATGGACCTTGAAAGCTTGAGGCTGTGCGAAACCAGCCAGACACAAAAGGACCAATCCTATGACACCACAGGTATGAAAGATCGAGATCGGACACATTCGTGGAAAGTAAAGCAGAGACTGCTAGGGACAGCAGTTTCAGAGGGCGTTTGAGAGATAGTGGACTTGTCAATTAAACCAACATAAAGTTGTAGAGATTTAAAAAGATAGTGGTGATACCATGCATGTACTTGGATGTCACTGAACTGTATCCTTTAATGGTCAAACTGGAAAACTTAGTTAGATCTGCGTTTATTTCCTGCGATAATCCACTTATTGAATGAAGAGGAAGACAGAAGATCCAGGAAGCAGAGCACCTAACCAGAAGACCCGGAATTATGGGAGAAGCAGGTTGCAGCTGGCCCAGGCACTGTTGTCTCTGTTTGAACAAGGAGGTGAAGAGTTCCCTGAAGGATGGGAAAAGCCAAAGAAACCAAAATGGATATGCTAATACATTTGGAATACTTCCTCAGTTCTATCAACGGGTTACATAAAATTCTCCACAAGAGAAAATTACCCACCTTCGGTATGTATATGCAGTAAATAGAATTTCTTAAACCACCAAATGAGCTGAGTATAGATTATTGTCAGGGGAAGGAGAAGTATGTTTAGTCGGGCAAGATCTCAACACCCAGGTTCTGAGGTAGCAAGGAAGCCTTTTGAAATGTCAACTGAAAGAAGGAAAAAAGGCCAGTGCAAGCCCACTCATTAGAAAAGTGAAGATAAAAACCAAAGGGAACAGCTTGAAAAAAGTAAGAGATAGGGGGGATCTGGGGGTCCCATTTGATTTAAAATATACCTTTACCACTTTCTAAAAAATACTGAACCAACAACACTGGAGCTCATGTCCTGCCAGCACAGGAACTCTGTTAGCCCAAGGGCCTGGCTCTCTGCCAGCTGGCTAACCTGTTTCAGTGTTGATTCTGGACCCATTATCCCACTTGCTGTTGCTAACTGAAGGTAAAAGTAGTTATGGGGAGTCGGAGAAGGGACCAAGGAGTGTCACAGTGGACAGAGCATTCATAGAGGTGGGTTCCCATTGGTGCAGTCTCATATCTGCCTTCTCACCAACTGAGAATTCTAAGCAATAGAATTCATCCACTCAAAAGGTCTTGATTCTTTTATTTTTGAAGATTTACTTATTTTTATTGCATCAGGTCTACAGAGAGGAGGAGAGACAGAGAGGAAGATCTTCCGTCTGATGATTCACTCCCCAACTGGCTGCAGTGGCTAGAGTTGTGCCAATCCGAACCAGGAGTTCGGAGCCTCTTCGGGGTCTCCTACGTGGGTGCAGGGTCTAAAGGCTTTGGGCCATTCTCAATTGCTTTCCCAGCCCACAAGCAGGGAGCTGGATGGGAAATAGGGCCATCAAGACACAAACTGATGGGATCCTGGTGCGTTCAAGGTGAGGACTTTAGCTGCCAGGCTACTGCACCGGGCCCAAGAGGTCTTGATTCTTTGGTGCAACACCGTTGTGGGAAATGGCAAGTCCAGGTAGCCGTATCTATTGACAAGTTGTTACAGCATTTTGCTTGATCAGTTGAGATTAACTCCACATCAGCGAGTTCACCAGACAAGGGTGCAGGAAAGGAATGCAAAAATATTTTCTGAAGCTTTGCCAAGAAAATCTTAATGTCTTGCCACCTATTGAAAGACTGAACCTATGTGTAATCTCTGATGCACGAGAAAAAATGAATTGCTGAACAAGATTGTAAAGAATAGGTCACTTTTCTGAAAACAAAATTAGTAAGCAAATCATGTAGGATGTGGCAAAAGTCTGGAAAGATTGTCTCCTTAGTTAATAGCAATTACCTCTGGAAATGAGCTTGAAGATGAATTGGAAGGGAAGTTTTCACTGCTTTTCTAGTCTTCCAAATGTTGAAAAATTTCCATCAGTGCCATTATGTGTGTTTATAATGGGAAACACCAACCAATGAGCTCTGGGAGTCCAGGAAACGGGGAGCCAGTGGCAGAGCTCTAGGAGAGCCAGGATCTCAGGTCTGGCACTGATTGGCTCTCTACACCTGGGCTGGCACCTCCCCTCTCTGGATGGAGGCCAGACAAGTGCGTGTGGTTGTGGGTGAAGGGTGTGACCATGCAGGGCCCCTCCAGAGTAGTCAGTTCTGTGTGGGAAAGTTGTTGACATTTTCATTGGGGAAAAAATAAGGCAATGTAGGAAGTAGCATGAAAGCCAGACTCTGAAATGCCTACCTAGGAAGGGTCACTGGGAAGGGCTCTTGCACATGTCCAGTGGGCTAGCCTCCTGCTCCTGCCCTGAGGTAGAACCCTTGACCTGGTGGCCTTGGGTTAGCCATGCATGTCCTGTGCAAGGTGGGAGGAGCTGAGCCCTGGTGCCTGAATCTCAGTGTTCCGAAGGGCAGAACTGGGCATAGGTCCCAACTCACCTGTGACTCACCTCCCAGGAAGACGCCAGAGCAGGGGAGCCCTGGGAAGCAGGCTTCCGGCTGAATGCAGCCAATGGCCAGAGGTTGTCTCCGTGGAGAATCAGCTGCCCCTCCCTGGAAGGGCTAAGCCCTGGGGCTAGTGGGAAACGGCAGAGAGGAGACTTGACCTGGTAGACAGGTCTTTGTATTGGCAGTTCTCCAGGATGGAAAAGGGTGAAATCACAGAGTGATTTCAGAGAATGGACTTGTGATGATATTGAAAGGGAATTCAGAGATCCTCCCTGGAATCAGAACACATACACCATGCTTATCATGTAGTTTCTATGCAGCTCAGGGAGTGGAGTTCCTATGCAACTTAAGTTGTGCAGTCCCTTTTAAAAGTTTCCAGGGGAGCCCAGCAGTGTGGCCTAGCAGCTAAAGTCCTCGCACCGAAAGTGCTGGGATCCCATATGGGCGCCAGTTCTAATCCCAGCAGCTCCACTTCCCATCCAGCTCCCTGCTTGTGGCCTGGGAAAGCAGTTGAGGACAGCCCAGATCCTTGGGACCCTGCACCTGTGTGCGAGACTTGGAGGAGGTTCCTGGCTCCTGGCTTCGGATTGGCGCAGCACCGGCCGTTGCGCTCACTTGGGGAGTGAATCATTGGACAGAAGATCTTCCTCTCTGTCTCTCCTCCTCTCTGTATATCTGCCTTTCCAATAAAAATAAATAAATCTTAAAAAAAAAAAGTTTCCAGGGTCCGCAGGGCAGGGCCATCCAGGAGCCAGTGGACACAGCCAGGTTTGGTAATCCACATCCGGCAGTTAATCAGTAACCGGAAGGTCCTGAAGCCAGCTCCTAGCCAGCTGAACTGGGAGCTTGAACTCAAGCTGCTTTGGAAGCCAAAACGAGTAGATGACAGGTCATTCCTGACTCAGACGGCCTCTGGGCAAGTCAGGATTGCCCTTCAGGTCAGAAGGACCATGCAGAGGAGAGAGGACAGAACGGTGCTCAAGGGTGCTCCCCAGGACTTGAGCTGAGACCCAGAGTTTTTTGGTAAGAAACGCAGCTGGAGTAGGGCACTTATCTGCTGGCGTGTTGGACTGCTGATGGGCTGGTTACCTAACCCCTTGCTAGCTATGTTTACTTTGCCTTTGTTGTCTCCTTTTTCCTCCTTCCTTTTCTTCCTTCTTTTCTGTTTCCTAACCTCTTTCCTTCCAGCCAGCTCTGCCTTCTCGGCTCCTAAACTTGCTGTTTTCTTACTTCCCTGCTGCTTTTATTCCTTCTTTTACTAATTTCCTAGATTCCTCCTGAAGTTCCAGGTCACCAGCTTTGGGGTTGCACTGCCTGGATTCATATCCCAGTTGTGTCATTTTCTGTCTCTGTGTCTCCACAGCTTGATTTCCTCCTCTTCAAAACAAAAATCGGGAGAGCTTCTAAGCTGTAGCAATATAGGAACCAAATAAAACTTGAACGGGGCAGGTGAGTAAATGAATACCTTGCAGTGAAGACAGGAGCAACCACAGAGGCACAAGGATTGGAGCAAGAGCAGCCAGGGCTAGCAAGTCCCTGGAGAGACTTCCAGGGAAGAGCAATGAGAACAGAGAAGGTTATCCAAGAACTAGTTTGACTGAAGCAGAGTGTGGGGAGGTGTCCATAAAGTTCATGGTCAATATATGAAAAAGTTACACATATAAAAAAAAAAAGTTACACATAGATTTCAAAATAATTTGCCTGAAATTTAACGTATCTTTTCATCCTGTTTTTCTACAAATTTCTTGAAGTACCCTAGTGTAAGTTCAGATACAAGGAGAGAACTAGAAACAGATAGATTTGGTAGCTGTGAAGTGTAGTTGATGAAACCATTAAGCTGGTTGTGATCAGTTAAAGAGTAAGAATAGACAGGGCTGCCAGGACTGAGCCTGCAGGCATGTAGGCAGGTCAGTGGTTAAGCCTGAAAGGGGAGGAGCCAGTGGAAGTGAGGCAGAAAGAACAGTCAGTGAGCTGGAAGGTAAACCAAGGGTTCCTGAAGCTGAGCAAGTCAAGTGAGTGGCAGACCCTTCAGAGAAGTTGAGTTAGACCTGGATGAATTCTCCCCAGGCCGGGACTTGTGGAAGCCTCTGCTCCTCTGTCTCATTGGAGTGTTGGGATGGAAGCCTATTGGGAATAGGTTCAGGAGAGACCAGGGGAAGGAGTGGAGGCAGAGTCCAGACCACTAAAGTGAAATGGAACAGCATCTGGATGGGTGTGAGGTCCAGCTAAAGTAGCCTTTTGTGGGTTTTTAGGTTAATACTGTCACTATTATTTTGCTGTTATGAATAATGCTGCCAACTGAAGGCCCCATCATGCTCTTGTTATTGAAAAGGAATGTCCTTGTCCTGAGTATGTGTTTTGTCAACATGACATCCTGCTGATCTGTGTATTGGTTCAACATTTCTGTTGTTTTCAAATATTGAAGATGCCGATCTTGTTCACTAGAGTTTTCTTGGGACAACCTCTCCAGATGCCTTGCTTTCAGAGTCCACAGAGAACCACCAAGACCACTGGGCTCAGTTCCCTGTCTCACCAACCTCCTCAGTCCTAGCCCTATGAGTCTCTCCTCTGTGATGTCCTATAGCCACACAGAAAGTACCAGAAAGGAAGCATTGTGTTAGACCTGTTAGCACTTGCCCATTTCTCAGAAGCCCTTGAGAAGTGGAAGGACCACCATGAGTACTAAGGATTCTTCTGGGCAGCAAGGCCTCCAGGAGCCATGGTGCACCTGGGACCTTGTTTCTTAGCAGCAGAGCTCTGGACCAACTAGAAACAGTGGGCCAGACCCTTTGAAGGGCCAGCAAGGAGGGGCCTCAAGGACCAAATGCGCAGGAGTAGTCTAAGACCAAGTCCAGCCACACCGAGCTGGAGACTTGAGCTCTAGGTTTCTCTTTCTCTCTCTCTCTCTCTCTCTCTCTCTCTCTCTCTCTCTCTTTAAGATTGATTCATTTTTATTGGAAAGTCAGATTTATACAGAGAAAGAAAGACAGAGATAAAGATCTTCCATCCTTTGGTTCACTCCCCCAAATGACCACAATGGCTGGAGCTGAACCTATCTGAAGTCAGGAGCAAAGAGTTTCTTCCAGGTCTCCCAACAGGTGTAGGATCCCAAGGCATTTGGCTGTCCTTGACTGCTTTCCCAGGCCACAGGCAGGGAGCTGGATGGGAAGTGGCACAGCTGAGATATGAACCAGCATCTCTGTGGGACATGCTGCCACTTGCAGGTGGAGGAATAGCCTGTTGAACTACCTTGCCAACTTCTCCCCACCACAAGGTTTTTCTTGAAACATCTGCAGGTCCTTGGTGTCCAAGGGCTCTTGGCTTCTCTGGCTGACGACTCAGGTACCTCTTCTTCAGTCCCAGGTAGTCAACATGGGGCCTAGGTAGACCCTGGGGGTCATATTTTCTTGCAGACCCCCATCTACATACATTGCTGTGCACACAGAGAAATTTACCATTGGTACCAATAAGAACACAGCATGTCATACCTGTATATGGGATTCCACACACATATTAATAGACACTATACTCATCTGCAGTCACATGTCAACACCCACATGTGCACATTGACACATGTTCATTAACATACATTAAAAACACACCGACACTGCAAAGAGACACAGCAAAGCATACCCATGTACAAACGCTGAGAAGTATAGTGACGCACACAGGGACACATCAGCAATGTGGTCACAGGGTCACCCATGTGCAGCCTTTGCTGCACAGACATGAATTCCCAAAGTACACAGCTGTAGACACAAAGGAACACTGAAATACAGCAGTGTACAAAACACAAGCACATGTAACACACACATCCTGAATCATGTGGTCTCATGCAGTCTAGCAAGCCCGAGTCTGCAGAGCTCTCCTGAGGCCATTGCCTGCTCCCTCCAACCCCTCTCCACCCAGGGGACTGAGGTTTTCTCGCCCCCTCCCTGTGCTGATGGACTGCACATGACACTGACCAGCCCCTCCTTGCTGCAGTGCCGGGAGTTCCGCACTCTGTGCTGGGGCCAGCCCGGCACCAGGCAGACACTTCAGCCCTTGTTGGGAGAACAGAGAGGCTCTCTTGTCCACTGCACGTCCTCAGCCCCAACTGCCAGTTTTCTCTGGACGTCTCTCCTCAGGCTTAGCAGGTAAGTGAGGTCAGCACAGGGTCATCAGGTCAGTCCAGGACCAGGGAGGCACGGCCCCATGGGTGCCAGCTGAACCCAAGCCTTTCTGGACCTGGCCACTTGGCAGCTCATTTAGGACTTGGTGGGGCAGGGTTATCACTTTCTCAGTTCCCAAGAGACCATAGGGTGGTACCTCCAGGACCCCTGTTTGTAAGGATGGGAAGTCTACCCAGAAAGAGTGGCTCGCAGGAGTCTTACCTCCTTGACTATTCCCCATCCTTAATGAGACTCTGCCCGGGTAGGACACACCTCTGACTCTTTGTCTGCACCCTTCCTGAGATACATAGTGGGAAGGACTGTGTGTCCAGGGGACATCATTTATTCTCATATCCATACCAGAATTGTGTCTTCGGGGTAGGAGCGTGGCACCTGGTTTGTGGCAGATGCATGGTGTTGGGAAGGCGGGGAGAGCAGCCATGCCTGAGGACCCAATGGAGGAAGCTGCCCCTCCCCTCCCCAGCTTTCTCCTGTGTGCTCCTCCCTGTGTCCCCAGAACCTACCCCATCACAGCTGCAGAATGGCCTCTAGCCCAACCAAGACCCCCAGCACCCAGGTGAGTGGTTCTTGGTCTCCTACTCTTGACTGGCAGAGGCAATTACTTCTTCCCAGGGCAGTAAAATGCCATTGAGACATGGACTGACTTTGGGGGGCTATTCTGAACCCAAGGTCTGGGTGGAGAGAGGGGCCACAGGACCGACAAAGAGAAACTCTTAGCAGAGAAATCAAGAAGAGGAGACTTTAGAAAGTAGATGGGGTAGAAAAGTCTTGGGGTTCATTGTGTAGACCCCTAAATCTGAGGCCCAGCCCAATTATCTTGGAGACCTTGGACAGTCCCTCTGTGTCCCAGCTTCCTCCCCCTCAGGATTGGCACAACAGTCAGCAGGCTCCAGAGGCTGTTGTAAGAAGCTGTGAGATGGTGGATAAGTGAATGGGGGAGGGTGGGAAGGGTGTAAAGAGATCAAGGAGGCAGTGGTGCTAAGGGGATCAGGGAGGGGAAAGGGAGGGGGCCTGCTTATCCCTCTCCGCTCTTTGTTTAAATGTCTTCAGTCTACAGGGGCCAGTGGAAACATTAACCTGGGACCCTCAGCCAACCCAAAGTGAGTTCTGATCTCTCAAACTACTTTTGCTTCCTGGGCTTCCCTCAGACCTGGCTCGCTCTCCTTGCCTTGGCAACAAAATCCCAAGTTCTCTGGTCTGGCATTCAAGACCCTATGCCTTCTGTGCTCAGGGACCCTCTCCTGGCTCTTGCCCATGCATGGTTCTCTACCTGGAATGTCCCCAGACACCTGCCCGGTTAGCAATTCCTCACCCTCAGGCCCTTGATGCAGTGAAGACCTGCCCATGCAATGTGTCTTGTGTTGTATTTTCTCCTTCTTCCTTGTGGTTAACTCTGGACCCCTGGCGGGGAGGGAGAGTCTTGGAGGTGCCCATTTGGCTGGGAGCAAGTGACTTTCCTAGGTGTGACTCCTAGAAGGCCCCCTACACCTTCCAGCTCCAAAGCCAAAAAGAACTCTAGCTCACACAGAGCAAAGACCATTTGGGAAGACCCAAGGAATGGGGCAGTAGTCACAGCGAGGTCTCTGGGCCTGCAAACACGACCCATGTCCTTCTCTTGTTCTCCTTCTCTTGTCCACCAGTGCCCGGCCCACAGACTTCGACTTCCTCAGGGTCATTGGTAAAGGGAACTATGGGAAGGTGAGTAAGGGAGAAGGGCATAGGTGGGGACTAGGTCTCCCATCCTTCACCTCCCCAGCCTGCTGCGGCATGTGTAGAATGGAAGCAGGCTGTGAACACGAGAGCCAGGGTCCACAGCTTGCCTTGGTGCTTCTGCTCAGGTGCTGCTGGCCAAGCGCAAGTCAGACGGGATGTTCTACGCCGTCAAAGTGCTGCAGAAGAAGTCCATCCTGCAGAACAAGGAGGTGCCAGTGCCGTCCCTCATCTGGGCTCTCACCTCTGAGGGGTCCAAGGACCTGGGTCACAGGTGGTCTCAGCAGGCAGACAGACGGTGGCCCTTCCCAAGGCAGGCCGGCCATGCTGCATGCCCCAGAACACTGTAATTCTCTCCTTTCCCCTGAGAGCTTCACGGCCTCTCGTGACAACCCATCTATGCTGTGTTGGTGCCAAGACTTCCATCTGTGCAATGTGGGAGCTGCACCATTCATTCTCCAAAGGCCCTGCAGGTCAAGGCCACATGGATTTCTTTCTTTCTTTCTTTTTTTTTAAGATTGATTTTATTTATTTATTTTTATTGGAAAGGCAGATACACAGAGAGAAGCAGAGACAGAGAAAAAGATCTTCTCTCCACTGGTTCACTCCCCAAGTAGCCACAATGACTGGAGCTGAGTCAATCTGAAGTCAGGAGCCAGGAGCCTCCTCCAGTTCTTCCACATGGTTACAGGGTCCCAAGGCCCTTCCTCTATTGCTTTCCTGTGTCACAAGCAGGGGGCCGCATCGGAAGCAGAGCAGCTGGGACATGAATCGGTGCCAATATGGGATCCCAACTCATGCAAGGAGAGCTTTTTAGCCACTAGGCCATCATGCTGGGCCAAAGCCACCTGGATTTCTACCTAGATGCCTTGAGTTCCTAGAATATCTGACCCCATGTGGAGAATACACAGAAAGAAAGGTTTGGCTATCAAGGCAGGGGGGTTGAAAGAAGATCAGTAGTGTTAGCCAGGACATCATGGGGGTAGGAAGGGCACGTCTTCCCAAGAGCAGTGGCCTTGTAGCCAGCCTTGGCTGTAGGATTCTCCTGGTTTGAAAAGAGGATGGGATGTGTGAGTGAGGGAAGCCACAGGAGCAAAGGTGGAAATGTGTGTAAAGGTGAATAGTGCAGCCCCACCTCTTTGTTTTTTGTTTGTTTTGGAAACGTATGAAGAATATATGCTTTGCTTTTTGCCTTAGGAGGCAGCAGTTTCTTTTTTTTTTTTTTATAATCCATTTTATTGTATTGTTGTTGACAATCTTTACATAGTTAACTATAGTTGAAGGAAAATCAAGAAAGAGAAGAAAAAAAAAAAAAGGTTCAGGGGGATAGGGAGGTGGGCAATGCTATTATGTCCATATTGTTTCCATCATGTATCTGAGGTAAAAGGGGATATTGAGGGAGAAGCCCCACCCGGTTTCCCGCCCACCCCAAGTCCCGGATGTGGGGCATGCTCTGAGATATGTGCTCAAGTGGAGTTAATAGTTCTCCAGTTATGAGTCACTGCCAGTTTCGCTCGATGAGGTGGTCCACTGATTGATATGGTCCATCATGAAGTCTCCATTTGTCCCATATTTCGCTGAGGCAGCAGTTTCTAATCCAGGGACTGGCTAAAGATGAGAAGGGCACCGAGCCCGGGGCCTAGCCCTGTAGGCAAGGGTGGGAGAGAGTCCTAGGCTGGCCAGCCCGGGGTGGTAAAGCCACATGGAGCATGACATGGCCCCACCCTCTGTCTGTGTGACCCTACAGCAGGGCCACATCATGGCTGAGCGCAACGTGCTGCTCAAAAACGTGCGGCATCCCTTCCTCGTGGGCCTGCGCTACTCCTTCCAGACCCCAGAGAAGCTCTATTTCGTGCTCGACTATGTCAATGGCGGAGAGGTGAGTGGCCCTGCAAGGTAGGGGTGGGGGGAAGGAGGCCTCCCCAGGAGCTGTCCATCCCTTCCATGCCCACTGCGTGCCAAGTTATGGGATGGTCTCACCTTGACCTGAAGACAGACCCACTGTGTAGCTGAAGCAGCTTAGGCTCAAGAGGTGACTCGCTTGTTCTCAGCCACCCCGCCTGTCCCTGGTGGAGCTGGGTTTGCTTGACTTGCCAAAGGCTGCCAACAGGAAAAGGTCAATGTGAAGAGTTGCTCAGTGCTCCAGGTTTGCAGGGCTCCCATTTGGACACCACGAGCTACAAGCTAGAGATAGTCAGGCCCTGTGCACCGCCAGGTGACCCTGACATGGCTGGGGACAAGCAGGGCTCCCTCAGGACATCACAATTCAGTGATTCCAGGGCTAACCAGGTGCCAGAGGGTTTTTTTTGTTTTGTTTTGTTTTGTCTTTTGTTGTTGTTGTTGTTGTTTTATCCTGTGTCCCAAAGTCAAGGGCTTTCCAGGTCAGAAGAAAAGGACAGAGCAAATGGTCCACAGACAGACCCAGCCTAGTTCCTCATGGTAGCCATAACCAGGCTCACTGGGTTGGAGGGCAGGCACAGCTTTGAACCACCCAACACCTAACCAATGCTCAGCCCATCGGGTGCTGCATGGCCCTGGGCCAGTCCCAGTTTTCCCATTCATGAAACTGGCAAAACTGTTGCTACCTTGAAGTTTATTAGGAGTCTATGAGATAAGAGATGTGGAAGGGCCCGGAACATAACAGGTGTTTGGTCAGTGCTAACTAATCTGGCCTCCTGCTGATACTCTGGCTACTCCCACCAAACTAGGGAACTGGGCCAGCCCACCACTCTGGCCAGAAGTACCCTGCAGCTCAGGGTGGGACAACTATGCCAGCCAGAGCCCCAGAAGACCTCTCACACACTTCTTCCTTCCCCCAGCTCTTCTTCCACCTGCAGCGAGAGCACCGATTCCTAGAGCCGCGGGCGAGGTTCTACGCTGCCGAGGTGGCCAGCGCCATTGGCTACCTGCACTCTCTCAACATCATTTATAGGTGAGCCCTGCTGGAGCTCAGAGCCTCCCCAGGCCCTTCTTATTCCCACAGCCGTGGGATGTGTGGACCCCTGGATCCTGATGAAATCCCAGTGAGCTTGCTCCTTTGAGCTGGGGCCGGGAGGAGGGCGGTCCCACAGTTGGGCTGGAACTGGAGCTCTTCCTTCCTAGAGCCAGGTGCCTGGCCTCACCGGGTGTGGTGTCTGTGTCTGTAGGAGCCTCCATGATTAATCTTCCCTCCAGGATCCTGAGTTCCCAGATATCCAGCTAAATGTTAAGACATCACAAACTCTATTGTGTTTTGTTTTGTTTCTGCAGAGATCTGAAACCAGAGAACATTCTCTTGGACTGCCAGGTTGGTGTGTGTGTGTTTGTGTGTGTGTGTGTGTGTGTGTGTGTGTGTATGGCTACACGTGCAAGTTGTGTATTCATGAATCTGCATTCATGGGTGTGTATACATCCTACATGTGTCCAAATGGTGGTAGTTGCATTTCAATTTATCTGTACATGTGTGCCTGTGTGAATATATACACATGTGTGCACTGCATGCACAAGAAGTCATGTGTACATGTATGTGTGCAAGGTTTATGTGTGGCAGGGGCAGAGTCAGGTGAAGGGTGGTCAATGTTTGAGACTGAGCTCCCTGGAAACAGACTGGGAGGCAAAGCAGTAAGTGTAGATTCTTCCAAGGACCGAGCCTTTAAGGAATAGAAGAAGATAGGACTAAACAAAGAAAGGAACTGGCCTGCATTATGGTTGCCTCAGCTAATCTTTTAGGAACAAGTAAGCTTGGGTGGCCCAAGTTCGGATGACCCTTTAGGATTTGTCCCAAATTGAGGCAAGGAGGCAGGGCCTTTGTGTCCCTGCAGCAGCCAGTCATTGGCTGTGGCTTGGCTCCAGGGCATAGCTTAGATTGAGACCTGTATCCCACCAATGGGAGGATGGGCTTGGCAGCTGTGAAAGGGGATGAAAGCAGAGCTCACAGTACCTTCTCACTGCACCTGCCTCCTGCCTGGCTATGGCAGGGTGCGGGCTGCTTGGAGTGCCCAGCCCCATTGTCCAGCAGGACCAGGCTGGAGCTACCACTATGGTAAGGATGGGTCTGCAGTGAGCTTACAGCACCTAGGGACACGCCATGTTCCCAGGTATACCTTGAGCGGCTTCCAGCCTATGCTGGACGTTAGAACCTCCAGCTGCTCCCCTGGGCTGTGGCAGGCTGTGCTTCTCTATTCTTAGGGTCTTAGATCTTCCTTCTGCCCCCGCCGTCCCTCACCTGCAGGGACACGTGGTGCTGACAGATTTCGGCCTCTGCAAGGAAGGTGTGGAGCCCGAGGAGACCACATCCACATTCTGCGGCACCCCCGAGGTAAGTGGAGGTGATAGGCTACACGTGATGCAGGCCTCATCTCTGATCAGAGCTGACTGAGAGGGCTCCATCGCTCCATTCAAGCACTTCCCCGAGCTGGTTGAGCACTGAGCACTGATTTTCCCATCTGTGTAATGGGGTCACCAGCTCCCGGGAGTGCTGGGAACTGATCAGCTAGCTGCTGGAGAAGCTCTTCAGTGGAGCCATCTAGCCAACAGAAATGCAAACCGCACACACAATTTACAAGTGTCCAGCAGTTGCCTTTGTACAGTCAGAGATGACATCTATTTTAATCATATATTTTATTAATCCAGGATATCTAATCTTATTTGGACACACAAATGGCTGAAATAGCTTGTTCCCCTGAGTCTTGGAAGTCTGGTGTGTCCTTTATGCCGACAGCCCGTTTCCATTTGGCCTAGCCACATTTCAAGTGCTCAATAGCCACATGTGGCTGCTGGTTGCTGATTTGGCAACAGCACTGCCCTACAGGTACAAAGCACAAACCCACCTCCCTCTTCCAGCCCCTGAGCACCTAGAGGGCTCAAGTTTGTCAGTTTCAGCAGTAATTCACACACATCTGTCTGTCCTGCAGCCTTGGGATTAAAATCTTTCTTTGGATTCCTACCCATCTTAGAGTTTGGAGCTGAAGCGGACTTAGACTTGGGGTTGGGAGAGAGGGCTGAGGCTGCTGAACTGGGTGTGGGACAGGATTTGGTTGCCCTGTTTTTCTCCATGTGCTTGAAAACCTGGCTTTTGGGTCCCAGCTGGGCTTCCTCAAGGTGCTAGCAGGACAGCTGGTGGACAGCTGACTGCTCTGAGCAACAGATGCTGTGATGAGCTGACCGCTATGCAGAGCTGCTTCCTCTCTCCTCCCGTCCGACTGCTGCCAAAGCCTGACAGCCCAGCCATCTCTTCCTCGGACACTGCCAAGACCAGGGAGTGGGGGATCTGCAACTCTGGCTCATGAAGGAGACACGTTCCTCGCACATCATTTCTCCCATGATTTGGCCTTGGCCATGGGGTCAGGGGACACAACGAGGGTCATGTGGTTGCTCCCTGCATTCAAGGTGCTGCACCTGTGACACACATTTTCCAGGTCAGGTTCTGTATCCGCCTTCTACAGAGGAGGAAACCGAGGTTCTGGCTAAGTGACCTGCCTGACACCGCACACTGAATAGGCTCTGGTCTGAGTGGTTCGCTGGCCTTCTGCAGGCCCTCATGGCTTACACTTTATCTGTAGTCTGCCCACTGCTCTGTGAGAGGACTGCAGGGACTCCCCATTCCAATGACACTGGATAACTTGACGCAATCAGAAGAAGGCACCCCTTCTAGACAAACCGATTGGAAAAATCACCCCATGTAACCAAACAGTAACGTGGCAGACACCCTATTGGACTATGGTTATGGTTTGGTGAGTGCAATGCACCCAGAATTTCAGTCCCCTCCACTTAAAAAAAGTGTATTCATTTGTGGGATGGACAAATACTCATCTATTAGTTCATTCCTCAAATGGCCAGGATGAGGCTTGGCTGAAGCTGAGAGCTAGAAACTCAATCTGGTTCTCCTATGTAGGTGGCAGAAACCCAATTACTTAAAGCATGACTGCTGTCTCCCAGAATCTGCATTGGTAGGAAAGTGGGGAGTCAGGAGATAGAATCAGGTGTCAAGCCCAGGCGCTTCAATATGGGACTCAGGTGCCTCAACCAGCATCTTAGCTGCTAGGTCATGTTCACCCTTGTGGTCACTTTATCCCTTTGGCTGGTACTTGTGTGTGGTACATGTGCAGCTGTACAGAGCAGTTCCATGTGATCTGATCTCCCAGTGTCCCCAGCACACAACAGAGGGTCCTGCACAGGGCAAGCATGTGGTGAGTGGCTGCTGGATGAACCTGCAGGCAGCTCTCTGCCTGTCACAGCAAATGCAACCCCTGACCATCTTCTTCTCCAGGTGCCTTGTCTGCAGAGGTAGCAATTAAGACTGTAGTTCCCTTCAAACAAGTGTGTTTCTCCTAACAGTACCTGGCTCCCGAGGTGCTTCGTAAAGAGCCTTATGATCGGGCTGTGGACTGGTGGTGTTTGGGGGCAGTCCTCTATGAGATGCTGCACGGCCTGGTGAGTGGGCTCTGCTGCCAATAGGCACTTGTGTTTCTGGGATGAGCTGAGGCGGGGCTCCCCTTTTTGGAAGCTTTACACAAAACTAAACCATCCACCTCTGTGCTGCATCCAAAAGATGAAGCCACGGTGAATGTGAGAATTACCTATTTTTTAAAAGATTTATTTATTTTTATTGCAAAATCAGATATACAGAGAGAGGAGGAGAGACAGGAGGATCTTCCTTCCACTGATTCACTTCCCATGTGGGAATGGCTGGAGCTGAGCCAATCCAAAGCCAGGAGTCAGGAACTTCTTCTGGGTCTCCCACACAGGTGCAGGGTCCCAAGACTTTTGGCCATCCTCGACTGCTTTCCCAGGCCACAAACAAGCAGCTGGATAAGAAGTGGGGCTGCTGGAACATGAACAGGTGCCCATATGGGATCTCAGAAGTGACAAGTCGAGGACTTTAGCTGCTAGGCCACTGCACCGGGCCTGAGAATTACCTATTTTTTCCCAGCAATGTTAGCATAGCACTTTAGAGTTTATAACATACTGTCTTACCTTGGTTGCCTCACAACAGCATTTGGCCTTGCAGAAAATGGAGTTGTTCTTATTTTTCAGAGGGAGAAATTGAGCCAAGAGAGGTCACAATGCTGATAGCTCTAGATATAATCTTGGGCCTGACTGCCTTCCCGGCCTTGGAGCCTTGGGAGAAATGCCAGTCTCTCTGGATGGTTGCTGAGCACAAAGTTGTGGTACTCACTGAATGAGGAGAGGTGGGATGGGGGTCCTACAGCAGGGTCCTTGAGCCTGGCTATGGTGGGGACAGCTCCCTCCAGGGTGCAGGAAGTCTGGAGCGCCTGTCTTTGTGAGCCACTGTCCCAAACCCGGGTCTGGCTGAGTCTTCCCAGCTATGCAACTTGTCCCAAGACGCCCTGAGACCCACTGGTGCATGGATGACCCTCCAGCTTTTCTCCCTTTGTCTCTCTAGCCGCCATTCTATAGCCAAGATGTGACCCAGATGTACGACAACATTCTGCACCAGCCACTGCAGATACCTGGGGGCCGGACAGTGGCCGCCTGTGACCTCCTGCAAGGCCTTCTCTGCAAAGACCAGAGGCAGCGGTTGGGCTCCAAAGCTGACTTTGTAGGTGACCTGCCAGCCGACAGGGAACTGGTGCCTGTCAGGGGCTCCCCGCTTCCTACACACATGGCTCAGAGCACAGTGAACTGCGTCTGGCTGCACTTGAAAGCCAGGCTGCTAACAGTGTCCATCTGGAAACTCAGTACTGCCACTAGCTGGCAACTTTAGTTTTTCAGTGTGTTTTCTTTTCTTTTCTTTTTCTTTTTTTTTTTTGGAAGACAAAGAGACAAGCAGGCAGAGAGCTTCTATTTGCTGCTCATTTTCCTAAATTCCCCCACCCCATGGCTGGGTCAGACCAAAGCCAGGAGCCCAGAACTCCAACTGGGTGTTGTACATGGGTACCAGCTACCCAGGTTCTTGTGCCTCCCAGGACGCACATTAGCAGGAACCGGATTAGAAGCAGAAGAGCTGATACACAGAGCAAACACTGTGATAAGGGCTGAAGGCATCCACACATCCCGAATGTCTGCCCGCTGATAGTTTTCTTTCATTCTTTAAGTTAGTCACTATTTACTGAGTACCTGCTGTGTACCAGACACTGAGCAAGGTGCTGGGGATTCAATCCACTGGATCTTTGCAGTTACGAAGCTCAAGGTTAGGAGGCAACAAAGAGAAAATGTCATATGCAATTATCACACAGTGTGACAAGTAACAGGATGGAAATAAACAAGGAAAATCCAGCTCAACTCTGGTCAGTCTGGCCATTTGGGGAGTGAACCAGAGGATGGAAGACCACTCCCTCCATCCCTCTCTCTCTTACTTTCTGTAACTCTTTCAAATAAATGAAATCATTTTTTTAAGATTTATCAATTTTTATTTGAAAAATTTTTAGAGAGGAGAGACGGAGAGAGAAAAACATCTTCCATCTGCTGGTTCATTCCCCAAATGGCTGTAATGGCCAGAGATGAGTTGATCTGAAGCCTGGAGCCAGGAGCTTCTTTCAGGTCTCCCACACAGGTGCAAGGTCCCGGGTACTTGAGCCATTCTTCACTGTTCTTCTCCCAGATGCATTAGTGGGGAGCTGATTAGAAGTGGAGCAGCCAGGACACAAACTGGTGCACATATGAGATGTTGGAACTTGGAAGTGGAGGATTAGCCTGTTGAGCCATAATGCCAATCCCTAAAAAAAAAAAAAAATCTTTTTTCAAAAAAGAAGAAAAAAAGATGAAACAACAACAACAAAAACACAACAAAAAAGAAGGAGTAGTGAATCATGCCCAGGCCTGAGTACTAAATTGTGGGTCTTGGAATCTGCAGGTTTTGAGGGGCTTGATTTTTTAAACCTTGTTTAGGCATTGGTCTACTTCTCTGGAGACTCAGAATGAGGCAGAGCTGGTGAAGAGGTCCTCAAACTTCCCTGGGGTTCCTCCTCCCAAGCCCAAAACAGGCCCCTCTTGCCGTGCTGGTGGCCATGCCTCCATGTCCAGTGCAGTGGAGGAAGTCAACACTCCGGAGAAAGGCCTGGGGTTCTGCATGATGGCACAGGCGAGAGGCTGCAGGAAACCTGCCAGCTAGCCCAGCACATCACTTTGCAGTTGGAGCTGCAGAGGGTGTGGAGGTGGGGGTGGGAGTGCCCTTGGGAAGGCCCTTCTGATCAGTACCTTCTCGCAACAGCTCGAGATTCAGAACCACGTGTTCTTCAGCCCCATCAACTGGGATGACTTGTACCATAAGAGGCTGACGCCACCCTTCAACCCCAATGTGGTAAGAGATCGCAGCCTTTAGCATGCAGGATTCCCAGGGCTGGCAGGAACCCATCGTCTGTGGAGATTGCAATGTTGAAGGTCCACGAGACTCAAGGATCTGTCCACAAAGCCGCACGGGCAGCTTGAGCAGAACTGGTTCTCGAACACACACGTGCTGACTGCTGGCTGAGCCAGTCCGCCACTCCTTCCTTTTAGCACCAGGAACGCTCCTGGCAGGTCCTTTTACAGCCTCTAAAGTCACGCACACCCAGGCAGAGCCAAGCCCCACTGAAACATTTTTACCTTTTTCTATGTTTAGAATTTTTCCTGATAACAAAAATGACACTGTTCTTTGTGGGAAGTGGGTAAAACAGAAATTAAAAGCAGTAGTGGAGAATTGCTGTTGGCAGATTTCCTCCCAGCCTTTTTTTCATATGTGTTTTTATATTGTTGGAGTCCTTCCTTTCTTCAGCTAAAACAATCGTATTATTTGCTCATAGCATACAGAAGTTTAGCGTTTTGGTGGTTGTATAACCACCTTTTCTTTTTTTATTTATTCATTTTATTTGAAAGTGAGAGAGAGAAATCTCCAAACCATACTACTCAAATGCCTGCAACAGCCACCTGGCCTCTTAAAAGTTCTCATGTGCCTGGTCAGCAGCAGTTGATGACCCTAAATTACCTCACTCACATGTCTGGGAGTTGCCAGGCTGGCATGGCACATAGGGTCCCTTGCATGAGCCTCTTGCCCTCCAGTAACCTAGCTGGGACTTATTCACATGATGGCTTCAGGGTTCCAAGCGCAGAGAAAGACACTTGTCCATGTGCAGGTTTCAAGCCTTTGCTATTGGCACATTTAATAGCATCCCATTGGCCAAAGCTGCCCACCCCTGTGGGAGGGGTAAGGGAACAGGCCTGTGCCCTCTCCCCAGGTGGGAGCTGGAAGATGTGCCACTCAAGACCTCCTCCAGAAGCACCTAAGCAGCTCCTGGTCATCTCTGCTGCGTGGCCCTGTTCTCGCTTCCCCACGGCCACCTGCTTTGTGCTTCTCGCCCACAGCATGGCAGCTCCTGTCTTAAAGCTCCAGGAGTGATGCCTAGTGACACGTTGACTGACTGGCTGGTGTGAGGGTTGGTATGGGGTAGGCTGGATGCCTAAGGATTAGAGCCACAGGGATTAAATGAGGCATGTAAATGCACGAGAATGCTGTCAGTGTGGAGGCCCGGAGGCTCCCAGAAGGGCAATAGGAACTTTTTTTTTTTAAACCATTGGCTAATGCTGAGAAATGAAGTACACTTCTCATCCTCCTGCTTCTGCTTGGTCTGCAGACCATGTGGAAGTTAGGGTGGGCTTCAAGAGTGGCCAGGGGGCTGCGGGTTAACCCTCCACTCTGCCTGGGTTTCAGGCTCACCTCTGCTTCTGTTCCAGCCTCTTGTAATGCACACCCTGTGAGGCAGCAGTTGATAGTGAAAGTACTTGGGGCTCGGCCACCCACGTGGGAGACTCAGATGCAAGTCCCGACTCCTCTTGACTTTGGCCTGCTTCATCCTAGCTGTTGCAGGCATGGGGGAGTGAACCAGCAAATGGAAGATCTCTCTCTCTCTCTCTTTCACACACACACACACACACACACACACACACAAAACCTGTCTCTCAAAAAATATAAACTTTCTTTAAAATAGGGGAAAAAAGAGGGGATGTGGACATGCCCCCCAACACCTCCTTTCCAGTTCTGACCCCAGGGTTCCTGTCTCAGCCTTGCCTTGTTTTAACAGGCAGGACCTGCTGACCTGAAACACTTTGACCCGGAGTTCACCCAGGAAGCTGTGTCCAAGTCCATTGGCTGCACCCCTGACAATGTGGCCAGCAGCTCTGGGGCCTCAAATGCCTTCCTGGGATTTTCCTACGCGCCAGAGGATGACAATGACACCTTACACTGCTGAAGTGATGCGCCTGTGAAAGCACGGAGGTCGGCTGGCATGAGTAAGGAACGGCTCAGAGAAACACAGGCTTTCTGTCCAACAGCACTGGGTGGCCCAGGGGCTGGCGAGAGGTCCCCCAATACTCGGCAGCATCCCGTGTTCCTGCTCTGCCCTCTTCGGCAAACAGCGTCCTATTCTAGGGTGGCTGCGTCATCACAAGATGGTTCCTGGGGCTCTAGCTCCCAGTGTTGTGTTTTGGGTGGGAAATGGAAGAAAGAGAGAGAGCAAAATGGCACCTTTAAAGATCTTTCCCAGAAGTCTCCCTCCCCCAGTGATCTCCCAGGTACCCACTCCCCCCGAGATGGAGCCTGGCGGTGTGGCTTACTGGTTGGACGCAGGGCTAGCTCTCATAGTAAAGGGATTCTGACCCTGGAGGAGGAGAGCATGCCAAGTAGGCAGCCAGCACTCTTCACTAGGGAGCCTCTTGGTGTTTGGATTTTGCCCTCAAGGCATAAAACACTAGAGATGTGACAACCCTAGAGGGTGTTGCCTGTTAGTGTCTTTATTGTGGGCAGCACTGGAATGCGTTACTGGGTTTGGCTGCCTGGCATCTGAACTCTTTCCTAATTTCAGAGAAACTCTGCTGATCTCTTGAGCCCTGATGAAGGGCAGTAACTGTCTCCACTTCAAGTCACTGGAATGCTTGAGACTAACTTTCTCAGGCTCCTGAAACTGTGGGGCCAGGTATGTGGCCCAGGGTGCCACCTGCACTGACCTGTGTGATTCAAGGGAAGGACTAGGATGTTCTTTCCAGCAGTAGCTGTACTGACTTCCTGGTGTAGGACAACAGTGGCAGCAACGGCCGCCACGTTTCCTCTACAGAGCAGTGCTGCCGCACCAATACATAAAGCCTCCAGCCACATTCTCCGGCTTTCCCAATGATTCCAAGGGCTTCTGATCCCTTCAACACACTCCTATTCTTGCTTCACTGGCCGCAGTTTCTGAGTGTCTGCCCATCCTACACCAGTTTTTGTGCAGCACTCTTGTGTCTGTTACCAATTTTCATTGACACACTCTAAGGTAGGAATGACCACTATCCTATCTTTTTTTTTTAAACCAATGAAGAAATAGAAAAGCTGTTCCTTGCCTGTGAGTCACAGAGCTAGTTAAGGACAAGAGTCCACTGAGCTGGCTCCAGGGCTCTCCCAGGTGAGCTCTGTGCTGGCTGGCCCCTCCCTCTGAGGCCCAAGCACAAGGACTGCCAACTTGGCTAATGAAAGCCAGGATAAGCACTGGCTGGCAGAGGTCACTGGGTGACCAGCCAGGTCTGAGCCTGGCTTCCGAGGTCCTGCTGGGTTTCTCCTGACACGGGAAGCTCAGGCCTTGGACAGAGCGGGTGGCGGCTGAAGACTTGGTGAGCTGGCCATCCATGATGCTGCCTGTGTTTGGAACTAGTCCTTTCTCAAGGTGGCCGACTGGACGGGATGAGCACATCCCAGCTCCTCAGTCAGGACACCCCACACTCATGGGATGATGCATGTGGCCTGACCCCTGTCTACAAGGCAGTGGATAAGGTCCCCAAAGCCGTGGTTCCCACCTCACAGTGGACTTCCTAGCCTTCTGGTTTGGGGATCAGAGGACATACTTTCTTGGGGTCAGTGTGTCCTGATGGTTTTATTGCATTTCCCTCTGATTTCAGTCCCACTCTTTCCCTTCTGTTTTTACGTACCAAGTCCCCTGCCTCAGGACTCACGGGGGGTGAGGCTGAGACTGTGGGAAAAACGTCAGTGATGTCACCTACTGGAGATCACAGTGGGGTTGGGAAGAGAGCTAAGAACTCTGAAACAAACACTACTGGTTTCCACCTTAGCACTGCCAGACATGGACGATGGTAAGGGGAGCTCAAAATCCCAACCTGCCAAAGCCAAATGCTTTGTAGCGTCTTAACTGTCTGATCGTACTGTCAAGAGCACGTACTCAGCTGTGGGTCATGAAGCACGTGATTCTAGCTTTCCTAAGATTGTAAAAGGTACAACCAACTTTCACCAGGACAGAAAATAAAAATGAAGAAAAGCAGCACTGTGCCTGTGCTTACTGAGCAAATTCCAAGTTTCATACGCATCACCTACAGTCCTCACAGTAAATCCACACTCAGAAATTATTAACTTAACAGAGGGATTAAGCAGTCCGCCTAAGGTCACTCAGCTGGTACGAGGCATAGCTGGGAACTGAACGTGGTGGCCACCTGCCGTAATGCCCTTTCTCTAGACCTGTCAACGTCAGGAGCAGCGCTGGGGCAGGTGGTCTTTTGGTCTTCCAGCAAATAACGACTGCAAGACAGACAGAAGGATCTCCAACATCAGTCCCAACCTTCAGCCGACACATCACTTTATCTCGCACTAAAGATGTAGCTTGCCCAAGTGTGCACCAAAGCACGGCCTCCCCGAGAAAAGCTCTCTCACCCTCCTTAAGCTTTCTGTGATAGCCGTGCTGAAGGGGCGACACCATGTGTATGTTCTAATATCCTGAACACCTTCAAGATAAATATAAGTGTCAGTCAAAGCCGCAATTGCCGGCTCCCGTCAGGCACAGCCTTTGATGCTCCCATTTGTTTTTTTAACATTTATTTATTTTTATTGGAAAGTCAGATATACAGAGAGGAGGAGAAAGAGAGAGGAAGATCTTCCATCTGACGATTCACTCCCCAAGTGGCTGCAATGGCTGGAATTGTGCCCGTCCGAAGCCAGGAGTCAGGAGCCTCTTCTAGGTCTCCCACATGGGTGCAAGGTCCCAATGCCTTGGGCCGCCCTCAATTGCTTTCCCAGGCCACAAGCAGGGAGCTGGATGGGAAGTGGAGCTGCTGGGATTAGAACCGGCGCCCAAATGGGCTCCTGGTGCGTGCAAGGCGAGGACTTAGGCACTAGGCTACCGCGCTGGGCGCGCTCCCATTCTGCAGGCGACCGCAGGGCAGCATCTTGCGTGGGGTCACGGCTCATGGGCACAAAAGTCTGTGCCCGAAAAGGCCGTTCCCAGCCCTTGCCTTTATGAATGTCTAGCAGCTCAACGAACCTGCCCCTCTTTCACAGTTTCCTGATACCGTTATATTTTTCATGTTTGGATCTAGCCTGCGGATTGCTAGAGGGCGATAGGTTTCCCTGGGGAGCTCCAAGATGAGGGGTTAATATAAACACCCCTTGTAACCATTCTCACTCGCCAGTCCACTCTCTTCCGCGAAGTCTTCCCTGGCCTCCCAGTGCTCTCGCATCACGCATCATGCATTAGGCCACCAGGAAGCGGATCCCACAAGCCTGCAACCCACAGTCCCTAATAACAGCCCCGCTCCATCCTAGCGACGGCCGCAAGGCCCCGCCCCCGACGACCCCGGCTCTCTGCGCCTGCGCCCTGGGGATGGCCATTGAGGGGTTCACTAGTCCCCGCCGGAAGCCTTCAGTCCTCTCTTCCCTCAAAGTAGTCGTTAGCTTGTGCTCTTAGAGTCCTGACACCCCCCCCAAGCTTCTAATAACAACAGCTATTAAGAAAAAAATAAATCTGGTTTCTTTGAGTAGAACGTTAATTCCCATCGTGTTTAGATTCACCCCCTTGCCGAAAATAATGGTACAGCCCCGTCCGCCCACCTGCTTCCACCCCCGAGCACGTGCGACGTACGGGCGCCTTCCGCTCTGTCGTCATCACGTGCGTCGGAGGTGGTGCCGCGTTGGGCGCACGGCCGCGTCTGGACTGTTGCTAAGCGGCCTAGGAGACCCGAGCTCGGGATGCTGGGCGGCGTGAGGTGAAGATGGTGAGCGGGCCGCAGGTGAGCAGGATTCCGATCCCGGCGGGCTGGCCGGGGCGCGGGGCGTCCTGGAGGCTGGCGAGGGTCTCCGGGCCAGCCCCGGACAGCGCAGGTATCGTCCGGGACCGAGTCTCCCTCACCTCTGCTGGGTGCAATAGAGCGTTGGACAGACACTGTTGTGGAAGCCACTGTGGTCTTTCACTCGGTTGCAGACATGTGGGTTTGACGAGTGAGATTTTTTAATGAGAAAACAAAGGCGGTTGGACCGTGCTGATTCTTGGGAAAGATATTTTTAAAGTCCTGCCCCGAATTAAGGAAACGTAGCTGAGGGTAGTCCCGACAGGATCAACTGTTGACTGGCAGAGGTGTTGGTGTTCGCTGCAGAACGCCACATTCTGTTTGTAGGAGGCAGATGTGTGTCAATGCCAGGGCTGTGGATGCCGACGTGATGTCCAAGAAGGCAGTGGCCAAGTTCACTGTGGTGTAGTTTGTGCAGCCGCAAACATAGCAGGATGCTGTCCCACACACAGACGGTGGGAAGTAGGTGTTTCCGGATGAAATGGGACATGTAAAGATGACTGTGTCACAGTAGTGGCATCTCGGGGGGATTGGTTTTCATCTGGAAAACAATGGTTTTAAAATTGCACTGAGAGCCCGGTGCGATAGCCTAGCAGCTGTAGTCCTTGCCTTGCACGCACTGGGATCCCATATGGGTGCCGGTTCTAGTCTCAGCTGCTCTGCTTCCCATCCAGCTCCCTGCTTGTGGCCTTGGAAAGCAGGTGAAGATGGCCCAAGGCCTTGGGATGCTGCACCCATGTGGGAGGCCCGTAAGGAGCTCCTGGCTCCTGATTTGGATTGGCTTAGCTCTGGCCATGGCATCCACTTGGAGAGTAAACCAGCAGACAGAAGATCTTTCTCTCTGTATATCCGAATTTCCAATAAAAATTTTTTAAAAAATGCACTGGAAGAATAAATGTGAGACTAGCCAGGAATATTCTGAAGAGTAAAGATAAGGGGCGTGGGGGAAAGATTAGCTATCCAGCAGAACAAAGTATGTAGCAAAGTCACAGACACTAAATTAGCATGGACTGGGGCAGAGGCTTACAAGCTGGCAGGATAGAATAAAATCAGAATAAGACCCAGTTCCATATAGTGTTTTATTATGTAATCCAGAGGATATTACAAAATAGAACTGAAAAAATGGACAGTAATGAGGCTCATTTTGAGTACCAACGTAAGTTGCACATGGACCAAATTTATGTTTTAAATTATTATTATTTTATTTTTGATGATGTTTACATAACTGACTAGGGTGGGAATAGTCAAGGATTAGGGGAAAGTAGAGGAGAGCATTGGTTCCAAACTTCCTTTCTTCTGCCTGTTTCTGGAAGAAGGGTTTGGGGGGGACAAGGCGAGAAGCCACAGTCGCCTCCCAACCGCCTCAGTACCAGGGGATGGGGAATGGCCACCCAATGTCATCCCAGGGTCCACGATGTGGAGCTGCTTTGAGGGCACTACGCAAGTGGTTTCAATAGTTCTGAAACACTCCAAGGTTGAGGGACTCCTTCCAAGGTCTATTGACTGACGTAGTCCACCTCAGAGTCTCCATTCGACAAGATACTTGCTGTCAACACTTGGCTGCGGTAGCTTTCCAGTTTGTTCTGCCCTCCATCCTCTGCTATGGTACTGGACATCTTCTGCAGGCCTCAGTGGACTGCCATATCCCCCACGTGCATCCAGGCATGCGGTTCACTGCTCCGTCTTAGCCACGAGAAGGCTCGGGTCTGACACGTGCACTCCATTGTCAGACTACAGACCCTGTAGTATTCCCTGTGATTGTAGTTCTGAGTCTGGCAGTCCAGTTATGGGGGTTGGACCAAAATTTAATGGTGAAAAAATGACATTAGGAAAGTACTGGAAGAAAGCATTTTTGGGTGTGTTTGTAATCCTGAAATGACAAAAACTCTTCCCAATGTGTCATGCGATCTGGAAGCTAGAAAGAAAAAGATGAATACTCTTGGCTCTGTAAAATTTAAAATGTATATGATCAGCAAATGAAACTATAGCAAAGTAAAAAAAAAGCAACACTTACTAGGAGAGAAGTCTAGAGACAGACTTGAGAAAATAATAATTTAATAATAGAGTAGAGAAATGTGGAACCCAGTAGACATGTTGCCGGAGTACATGGGCAGAATCAGAAGAAACACAAGGAGCCGACGGAGCCTGACACCATGGCGCTCCTGCTCCCATGCATGCTGTGTGTGTGCTAAGATAGAGTTTAATTGATAAATTAGACGCAGTGAGAGAGTGGCAAGAAGACCCAACAATTACGCTGCAGGAACTCACTGTCAAAATGTCTTACTGCACTTAAGCTTTCTTGTGTTGAAGTTAGATGACACAGGGCTCCTGGAGTGCAAGCCGTTTGATTCTGTGTTACAACTGGGCCATGGGTAGGCTGCATGTACAATGGAGATACACTGGGCACAGCCAGGGCAGGACAGAGCAGAGAGGGTACACTGGACACAGCCAGGGCGGGACAGAGCCGAGAGGATACACTGGACACAGCCAGGACGGGACAGAGCAGAGGATACACTGGACACAGCCAGGACGGGACAGAGCCGAGAGGGTACACTGGGCACAGCCAGGACAGGACAGAGCAGAGAGGGTACACTGGACACAGCCAGGGCGGGACAGAGCAGAGAGGGTACACTGGGCACAGCCAGGGCAGGACAGAGCAGAGAGGGTACACTGGGCACATCCAGGACGGGACAGAGCAGAGAGGGTACACTGGGCACAGCCAGGATAGGACAGAGCAGAGAGGGTACACTGGGCACAGCCAGGGCGGGACAGAGCAGAGAGGGCAGAGGGGATGCAAAGTTTCACCACATTGCTCGGAGTGGCTCACTGTGTATTGTTGTTGTTTTTAAGATTTATTTATTGATTTGAAAAATAGGGGGTTACAGAAAGGGAGAAGCAGAGCCAGAGAGAAGGAGAAGTCTTGTACCTACTTGTTCATTCTCCAAATGGCTGCAGTGGCCAAGGATGAGTCTGGCTGGAGCCAGGAGCTTCATCTGGGTCGCCCACATGAGTACACTGAATCCAGGATATTTTTACCATTTTGCTGGCAAAAATTTGAAAAATATGTTGATCAGTGTATGGCTGGTTCAATTATTGTACAGCCATCAAATAGAATATTGTGTGGCTATTTGAAAGAACGCTGGATCTGTACATGCAGACACGGCAAGATGTCAGTTACAGATTGGATGAACCTATGCCACAGGCAGAACATGTGATGAGGGCCTACTTTATAAAACTCTGTTTTTAAAACATGTGTTTACCAAATGTTCCTCTTACAGGCATAACACGGATCTGAACAGTCTTTGGGTGTGATATTGTTGTAAGCTATAGTGGAGTTATCACTTCCTGTGTTTGCCATGCCTGTAATGAAATGTGATTCACATTTCTAGGTCTTGGAGCCTAACTGACTGATTAATACTCCAGGCCTACCACTTACTAACTCTGTGGAAGATACACTGGAACGTTTCCTCATCGGAAAATGAGAGTAACTTATCTCAAGGCTTCCCTTGACTGTGGGTTTCAGAAGGGAAAGCATTATCCTCATTTTGTTGTCCCCTTAAATACAGCACCTAGAGTATAGCAGATGTTCGTTAATGTCAGTTGAATGAATGAGGAACTAACTCACAGAACAACTGCTGGGACTGAAAACCTGCAGCATGATGCTGATCATTGCATTTTTTCAATAATTTAAAAACATTTTAGGCAACTGTGTCACACTTAGCCCAATTTTAAGCTTCCAGTAAACTGAAAGTTCATAGCCATTCAAAAAAAGAGAAAAAGACGTGTACTTAAATGTTTGAAAGACAGAGTGACAGAGAAAGGCAGAAATCATCATTTGCTGCTCTAATCCCTCAAATGCCTACAACAGCCAGGGCTGGGCTGTGCTGAAGCCAGGAGTCCCTAACTCCAAGTGGATCTCCTCTTGCGGGGGGTAGGAACCCAAGTACTTGCACCATCTGCTGCCTTTCCAGGCACATTAGCAGGAAGTTGGGTCAGAAACAGAATAGCTGGTACTTGAACCATGCTCTAGTGTGGCGTGTGGGCATTCCAAGTGGCAGTTTAACTTGCTGTGCCACCATAGCTGCCCTCAAATTGCATATTAGCAGATGTGTGAAAAGAGTCTAGGAAATTACACCCCATATTTACTAGTAATAGTCTTTGGGTAATCAGGTCCAATCAGATTGGAAGCATTGTCTCAGGTGAAAGCTGGTGAAGACTGGACAAGGCCATGGCAACAGGCAGGCAGCAAGGCCAGGGCAGGAGTGGGCCGGGTTTGGTTTGGCCTCAGGTTTCTGCAGCTGTGACTCTGCATGGCACTGTCGGGCGCTGGGACCTGCAGCAGTGTTCCAGGCATGGCACTGTCGGGCGCTGGGACCTGCAGCAGGAGTGTTCCAGGCATGGCACTGTCGGGCTCTGGGACCTGCAGCAGTGTCTGCATGGCACTGTCGGGCTCTGGGACCTGCAGCAGGAGTGTTCCAGGCATGGCACTGTCGGGCTCTGGGACCTGCAGCAGGAGTGTTCCAGGCATGGCACTGTCGGGCTCTGGGACCTGCAGCAGGAGTGTTCCAGGCATGGCACTGTCGGGCTCTGGGACCTGCAGCAGTGTTCCAGGCATGGCACTGTCGGGCACTGGGACCTGCAGCAGTGTCTGCATGGCACTGTCGGGCACTGGGACCTGTAGCAGTGTCTGCATGGCACTGTCGGGCACTGGGACCTGTAGCAGTGTTCCAGGCAAGTTGCAGTTGCATGCCCTTTCCTAATAACTGTGGAAGGCTTTTCCCCATGTTTTTGTTTTGGATATCGTTGCTACTTTCCTTTATTTCTGATCCCGTCTTTCTTTCCTAAGGCAACCATGGAGAAAGAACTGAGGAGCACCATTCTTTTCAATGCATACAAGAAGGAGGTGTTTACCACCAACAATGGCTACAAATCCATGCAGAAGAAACTTCGGAGTAATTGGAAAATTCAGAGGTAACCGGTCTGTGCCTGTGATTTTCCCTTCTAAGTGAAGGTGGCCTGCGTGGTAAAATGACAGAGTCCTTATTTTTCTATGTAAAATGTATTTTTTTTAGGTGGAAGGAATTCAATGTAAAGATTGATTGGAAGTAATTATTAAAATCTCTTTCAAATATTGAGAATATTTGTTGTCAATTGAAAAATATTTTGTCGTCCTCCAAATCCCTGTTTTAACTTGGGTCAAAACTTCAATTCAGAGAGAGGGCAAGTGAGAATGGGACTATTTCTGCCTTTATGGGTGTTCTTGGTAAGTCACACACAAGGAGTGGTAGATGTGGTCGAATTAGCAGTAGGCGGACTTTGTGCTTTGGCGTGGTCTCCTTGGAGCTCCTCGGAAGTGTTTGAGTAGAGGCCCGGCGACTCGTGGAACACCTCTGCAGGAGAGTCTCCCTCCCAGAGGGCCAGGCTAGACCAGATGCCTCTGAGTTCCTTCCTCAGGAGGCCACCTGTACGGCTGAGAGGCTAAAAGACTTCATCATAAAGTTGGCTTAAATGATAGAGCTAACACTTGTTTTAAAAATGTCGTTTCTAGCTTAAAAGATGAAATCACATCCGAGAAGCTAATTGGGGTGAAACTGTGGATTACAGCGGGGCCAAGGGAAAAATTCACTGCGGCTGAGGTAAGGCACGTCCATGAAGAGGCGGTGCGGGCGTGAGTCAGCGTGGGCTCTGACATCCGGGCCTCGGAGTCGTCTTCCCCACCTGTGGTGTTGCTTTTAGGCAGTCACTTCGTCTGTCCTTGTTGTGGGGATGTCGTCATGGTTAGCTGAGCTGATTGCTTTACGGTGCCTTAGCGTGGCTAGTCATATATCAGCCATCTACTTTTTGGCTGATCCTTTGATATTGTGGAAATCAGAAAAATTCATTAGAAATTATGCTGGGTTTTTATTCTGTTTCATAGAATAAAGAATGATAAATGTGGGGCTGCTGTTGTGGCATCATGGCTTAAGCCACTGCCTGCAGTGCCTGTGTGGGTGTTGCTTGGAGTTCTGGCTGCTCCACTTCGACCCAGCTCCCAACAGAATAAATTTCATGTTATCTCCTGTGCATTCTCTGACTAGTTAAGGTCTTATTCACAGTATTATAGACAGAAATCCTTTGAGTATATAGTCACAGATCCTTTTTTTTTTTTCACCTTTCTGTAGTTTGAAGTCCTGAAGAAGTTTCTCGACAGTGGTGGAGATATCCTGGTGATGCTAGGGGAAGGTGGAGAATCCCGATTCGATACCAATATTAACTTTCTGCTAGAGGAGTACGGAATCATGGTTAATAATGGTAATTGTTGTCCTTCCTCTAAGTAGAGGCAGGGACAGGCATTTGGCTTAGCGGCTGAGATGCAGTTAAGATGTACGTATCCCATCTCATAGTACCTAGGTTCACGTTCCTCTGGCTTCCAATTCCAGCTTCCTGCTAAGGCGGCTCTGGGAAGCGGCAGTTGATGATTCATGTTAGTTGGGTTCCTGCCACCCACTTGGGAAAAGACCTGGGTTGATTTCCCGGATGCTGTGGCTTAGCTCTGTTCTGGCCATCCTGGACCCACCGCTATCACGGATGTGTGTATATATGGTCCAGCATTCTGATCTGACCAGCAGCCTGTGCCTTCCGAGCCTAGGCCACTTCCAGTCTAAAGGGAGGAGTGTTCCAGTAGAGTTCCTTTCAGGTTTAAATTCGTGTATGTCTGTAATGCCGAATTTATTTCTAATTTAAAATGCGCCTTCCTTTCTCTTCACTTGAAGATGCTGTGGTCAGAAATGTCTACTACAAATATTTTCACCCTAAAGAAGCTCTTGTTTCCAATGGAGTCTTGAACAGGTAAGCGTGTTGAAAGGCAGAGAAGTCTTCATAAACAGCACCCATCTCTTCCCTGGGAGTCTTCCCCTTCTCCCGTGTTCCTCCCACTTCTCCTTCCATCTTCAAATAGTGTTTTATTTATTTTTAAAATGTCCACTTACTTAAAGAGTTACATGGAGAGAGGAAGAGACAGAGAGAGGGAGATCTTTTGTCTGCTGGTTCACTTTCCAGATGGCTGCAGTGTCTGGGGCTAGTTCAGGCTGAAGCCAGGAGTCTGGAGCTTCTTCCAGATGTCCCGCATGAATACAGGTCGACTTTTGCTTTTCAGTGCATATTAACAGGGAGCAGCCGGTCAGGGTCAGAAGTGGAACAGCTGGACCTTCAGCTGCTGCCCATATGGGATGTCAGCATTGCAGGCAGAGGTTTTACCACCTGTGCCACTGCACTGACCCTTATTTTACTATTTTATTATAGTACTACTGCTTTTTTTTTAATTCTTATTTTTCGTCATACTGCTGCTTCTTACATGTCAGATTATATTCCTCCAACTTTTAAAATCTGACTGTGTGTTGATCTTTTGTCAGGATGCTTGTAGTTGCAAGTAACAAGAAAACCTTATACAAGTCAGTTAAATAATAAAGAGGCTGTGTTGGTTCATGTAATTAAAAAATCCCAGAATCAGAGCAGGCTTTGCGTATGAATTGATGGAAAAGTTCATGTCATCAGGGCTCCAGTTTTTTTTTTTTTTTTTTTTAAGATTTATTCATTTTATTACAGCCAGATATACACAGAGGAGGAGAGACAGAGAGGAAGATCTTCTGTCCGATGATTCACTCCCCAAGTGAGCCGCAACGGGCTGATGTGCGCCGATCCGAAGCCGGGAACCTGGAACCTCTTCCGGGTCTCCCACGCGGGTGCAGTGTCCCAATGCATTGGGCCGTCCTCTACTGCTTTCCCAGGCCACAAGCAGGGAGCTGGATGGGAAGTGGAGCTGCTGGGATTAGAACCGGCGCCCATATGGGATCCCGGGGCTTTCAAGGCGAGGACTTTAGCCGCTAGGCCATGCCGCCGGGCCCAGGGCTCCAGTTTTAATTGCTCGTGACTCTACTGTCCTTACACATGGCTGGGTAGTTTCCACCGCTCCCACGTCTGCATGTCAAGTCCAGGATGAGGGACTGTGCTGCAGTCCCAGCATGCCCTGCAAGGGTCGCCCTGGGATTTGCTGCATTTAAGCTGTCCTTGGTGGCAACCCTAGCCCTAACCCATCCTGAACTGGCTGAGTGCCTGTGTCCAGTCATCCTTGGGAGGCTGGAGTGGAGTCTGCAGCCTTTGATTTGAATCCTAAATCCTAAGTCAGGGGGATCCTTGGGGTAGCGTGAGGCGAAAGCCTGAGGGAGCAGCACCGGATGTCCCCTGCGAACTTATAACGGTATTCAGACTTCTTCACTCCAAGCTTGAATTTGTGCCATGCATGTTGGAGATATAGCCCAGGATCTAGACTGTGGACTCTTGGAAGAGGAACTGATTCTGCCATCTTGGTGCTTTTACAAGCTTCCCAAAAGAGATGTTTGTGTGTGATGCACTTTCATTCAGTTTTAAACATTATTGTCATGGAGTGGACATTTAGCTTAGGAGTTAAGGTGCCAGTTAGGATACCCACACCCTGTCCCGTGTTCACATGCCTGGGTTGCGATTCCAGTTTCCTACTAATGCGCACCCTGCAGTGCAGATGAAGGCGCAAGTAGCTGAGTGCCTGCCATTTGAAGGAGACCAGACTGAATTTCTGGACTCCTGCCTTCTACCTGGCTCAGTCCTGGCTGTTGTGGGCACTGGGGGAGTGAACCATTGGCTGGGAGCTTTCTGTGTATGCCTCTCTGTCTCACTTGCCTCTCAAAAAAAAAAGCTATCTTAAAATCTGTAAAATCCTTGCATCTAGTTTATACTTGCTATTAATGAATACAGCATGGAATTCCCTGTTTTGTTTTGTTTTTTTTGGTTTTTTTTTTTTTTGGTTGACTAGATTTAAATTCTTTTCTTCAAGGGAAATTAGCCGAGCTGCTGGGAAGGCCGTGCCTGGCATCATAGATGAGGACAGCAGTGGAAACAATGCACAGTGAGTGTTTGCTGGGACCACCTGTGAGGGGGACTGAGCGACCTCAAGGGCTTTATTATTTCAAAAAAAAAGTTGTCATTTCTGATTACAAAAGTAATCCTCTCCTCCTTTCAACACCCCACACCCCTCTCCCCAAAAAACAGTTTGTTTGAACAATGGAAAAAAAAAGTTCTTGTAATTTAAACAACATGTAGAAATAATAGAAAATGGATTAGAATCAGACCCAAACAGTAATTATTAGAGAGCAGTAGCAGTCAGGTTTCAAATTATTGGGGATAGATGGCATAATTTTGGCTAATCATTTGGAATAACATTGTCATTTTTCTGCCATACTCCAAACTATATCCTGGGTGGATTTTAAATGAAACCATAAAACTACTAAAAGAAAGTGTAGGTAAATATTTCATAATTATAGGTAAGTATTTTATAATTGTGGAGGAGGGAGGACCTTTCTTAGTGCAATACCTTCTCCCACCTTGTTGTAGCCGCCTGGCTTTGTTTCAGCTCCTTAAGTATTCTTAGCTCGTATTCACTGATCTTGTTTTCATCTTAAAGACATACTGTTCTGGAAACCTGTTTCCCAAGCTTTCTACTTTGCCAGTCTTTCTCAGGGGAATGGTTGTTTAAGGTTTAAGTCTTGGGCCCGGCGGCGTGGCCTAGCGGCTAAAGTCCTCGCCTTGAAAGCCCCGGGATCCCATATGGGCGCCGGTTCTAATCCCGGCAGCTCCACTTCCCATCCAGCTCCCTGCTTGTGGCCTGGGAAAGCAGTTGAGGACGGCCCAATGCATTGGGACACTGCACCCGCGTGGGAGACCCGGAAGAGGTTCCTGGTTCCCGGCTTCGGATCGGCGCGCATCGGCCCGTTGCGGCTCACTTGGGGAGTGAATCATCGGACGGAAGATCTTCCTCTTGTCTCTCCTCTGTATATATCTGGCTGTAATAAAATGAATAAATCTTAAAAAAAAAAAAAAAAAAAAAAAAAAAGGTTTAAGTCTTAAAACTTAGCAATTGTCCTCCCCTCCCCCCCCCCTTTTTATTTTATTTTACTTGGAAAGTCAGAGTTACAGAGAGAGGGAA
Organism: Ochotona princeps; assembly: GCF_030435755.1. Classification (NCBI taxonomy): domain Eukaryota; kingdom Metazoa; phylum Chordata; class Mammalia; order Lagomorpha; family Ochotonidae; genus Ochotona; species Ochotona princeps. The sequence goes on along the minus strand of NC_080853.1, from coordinate 11,250,613 downwards.
AGATCTTCCATCCATTGATTCATTCCCCAAGGGCTACAGTGGACAAAGCTGGTTCAGTCTGAAGCTGAGAGTCAGGAGCTTCGTCCAGGTCTCCCATAAGGGTGCAATTTCACAAGGTTTTGGACCATTCTCTGTTGCTTTCCCAGGGTATTTGCAGGGAGCTGGATCACGTAATGGAACATCTGGGGCATGAACCAGTAACCATGTGGGATGGTGGTGCCAGCTGGTGGAGAACAACTTGAGGCTCGTTCCTTTTGAGCACTGCCCTGGCCCCCAAATATCCTATTGAAGTGTCATTCTAGCTTAATTTTTAGCGCAGTAGAGGAGTGTAAATAATAGCTGTCCCGTGCCTCGTGTTCGTGCTCTGTTCCCTGGCGTGCACCTGGGGAAAAGGCAGATGGAGATACACGTTGCCGTCTGTACAGCTGCTTCTCCCACTCGCCCTGTTTCCTTCTGAGCTGACTGCTCGCTTCCTGCAGCTCCTGGCTGGGAGCTCGTGGGCTGCATTCCCTTTGCTGCAATACCTCGGGTAGGGGAGAGGGAGAAGAAGAGGGGAAGGTAGATGTGGGGGCAGATAGCTCTTCTCTGTCGTGTTATGATCACAGAAGCCACAGGGCTAGATGAGGCTCTGCCGAGGGAATCGGGAGAACTACCACTGGAAGAAAATAATAGTGAAAAGATTTTTTTTGATGTTCTTAAGGGAAATGAAAACCTTTTTAATATATTCCAAACAGGTGCTTCCCCATATACCCTTTCCCATTTGTAGCTTAGACTGTTTTCTCTCCATGCTGTGAGGCAGTGCATCTTCCAGGGAAACTCAGCACCTGCTCTGTGGGTGCTTCTTCCCAGTATCTGCCCCTCAGCCCCACCTCCCACACTCCTTTAGGGGTGGGCTGCCCCAGGTCACACTGACTCTTGCTAGTGTTCCATCTGTTTGACAACAGTGGAGAGTGGAGGAGGGGCTCCAGGGCAGATCTGTGGGGCACACAGATCTGTGATTCATCTGGTGACATGCCCTTCCGGGCCACAAGGCTTCCTAGAGAGCTTGCCGGCCAGATCCAAGGAGGTCATGGCCAGATCCACCAGGGTCATGGGCGCGTAGTTCAGTCCTTAGGTGAGGCCTCTTCCTCCCCTCCACAGTGGCTGCTGTAGTTTCCAGGTACAACTCTTTCCTATTAGTTTACATTCATGTCTGCTAAATGCTTTCATAAGCTTGTAGTTCAAGCTGTCTCCATTTTTGAAATATCAAAGCAGAACCTAGAAGATGGAGAATCAGCATTGCTGGAGAAACACTGAAATTGTTTTCAGAATTTTTTTAACACCTGATTTTAAAATCTCAATATGTTTCCTTCATTTCTTACAGGGCTCTCACCTTTGTTTATCCTTTCGGTGCCACATTGAGTGTCATGAAACCAGCAGTGGCTGTTCTGTCCACAGGCTCTGTCTGCTTCCCGCTCAACAGACCCATTCTGGCTTTCTATCACGCGAAGGTACAGCCTTTCTCAGATAAGTGTATAAATGTTGTTCTTATCTTTAAAGTAAAATTACCTTGCCATTTCCAGAGAGGCTTTCTGTATGTCCTCGTGGCCTTGGCGCCAGTCCTGTGACATAGTATTTCAGGTGTCTACACACTTCTTATGGGGAAACAGTGCATTGTCTAGTGATGATCTGAGTGTGGTCACTCACCAACAGTGTAAGCAGAAGCCATTCAGGGAAGAACAGAATGAGCAGGTATGGGCCCAGCATTGTGGTGTAGGTGCTAAAGCTACCTGCAATGCCGGCATCTCATGCAGGTGCCTGTTTGTGCTGGCTACTCCAGTTCTGATCCAACTCCCTGCAAATGTGCCTGGGAAAGTGCTGGACGATGGCCTGGGCTCCTGTACGCACATGGGAAACCTGGAAGAACCTCCTATCTCTTGCCTTGGCCTGGCCTAACTGTGGCCACTGTGGTCGTTTGGGGTTTGAACCAGAGGATGGGAGATCTCCGTCTGTCTCTCCCTCTTTCTCTGTAACTGCCTTTCCAATAAATAAACCTTTTAAAAGATTTATTGGAAAGACAGAATTACACAGAGAAGGAGAGACAGAAAGATCTTCCATCCACTGGTTTGCTCCCTGAATGTCCACAATGGCCGGAGCTGGATTGATCTGAAGCCAGGAGGCTCTTGTGGGTCTCCCATACAGGTGCAGGGTCCCAAGGCCCTGGGCCATCCTACACTGCCCTCCCAGGTCACAAACAGGGAGCTGGATAGGAAGTGGAGCAGCCGGGACACAATCCAGTGCTCAAATGGGATGCTGATGCTTGACTGTGGAGGATTAGCTATGAACTATTGCACCAGCCCCAGGTGTGTTTCCTTTCTGATATGTTGATGATTGTACCTGTTCATTATGATAGGTTTACCCAGAAAAAAAGGAATTTCACTTTGGATTTTTTTTTTTTTTTTTAGTATATTCTTCTCTCATAACAAAAGCAGTATTTGTTTACAGTTGAAAACCAGAAAAACAGAGATGAGAACAGAAAGAGGATCTCCCCTTGTCCTTCTCATGTGACTCCCAGCCTCATTCCCAGCCTACCTTCCTGCTCACCTACTTCGGGGCTGCACACTGAGCTAGGCAATGTGTGGTAGACCTGTTAAACCTAATGTCATCATAGCTGCTTTTTCCCACATTACTAAAAGCCTTTTTTAGTATATAATGTAACAGCTGAAAAGGCTCATTATTTTTAAAAACTTCATTTGAAAGGCAGAGTTGCAAAGCAACAAAGAAATCTTCAGTTCCTTGATTCTCTCTGGCTGCAATGGCCAGAGCTAGGCCAGGCCAAAGTTTGGAACTCCTTTTGGAGTTTTCTGGGAAAACTTTTCTCTGGAAGATCTTTCTAAATCTCTCTTTCTCTCTGTTAATCTGACTTTCCAATAAAAATAGATACATCTTTAAAAATAAAAACATAAATGAATCTTGGAGAAAAGCTCTTAATGTTGAAAGAAATTTTAAGTAATAATAGGCTTTTATTTCTTGCATGAATTATTCATACTGTGGCTCAGTTGTTTGTATCTTGAACACTGTTAGTTGGTACTCAATGATGTCTCTAACACTGTGTCGACTGACCTAACAAGGGAACATGCTGTAGAATCAGCTTACTTTGTCTTGAAGTCAGATAAAAACATGGAAGGATTTAAAATGAGAGGCAGGCAAACATGTAGTTGCTGTAAGAATTGATTTTTCTAGACTGTTAAAATCCGGGTATGAATTGACACCTGCTGGTCTTTACCATAGCTGCTAATGTAAAGCTGATGATGACTGGGGTTCGGGATACGTGCAGTGTGTTTCAGGCTCTCAGTACCTGACAGTGCTTTGTCATCCACAGAACCAGGGGGGGAAGCTGGCAGTGCTTGGCTCCTGTCACATGTTCAGTGACCAATATTTGGATAAAGAAGAAAACAGCAAAATCATGGTAAGTGTTTCTGTCTCATCACAGTTATATATAACGTGTAAATTTGATATTCTTGTCACTTAGAGAAATATTGGTCAATTAATTTACTCATTTCAAACCAGCTTTTTTTTTTTTTAAGATTTATTTACTTCAAACCAGCTTTTCATACCCATCATGTGTCAGTCAGAATGCAAAGTAGGGGCCTGACATGGTAGCCTAGTGGCTAAAGACCTTGCCTTGTGCATGCCAAGATCTCATAAGAGTGCTGGTTCTTATCCCAGGTGCCCTGCTTCCCATCTAGCTCCCAGGCCACAGCTCCCTGCTTGTGTCCTGGGAAAGCAGTCGAGGATGCCCAGGGTCTTGGGACCCTACTCCTGTGTGGGAGACCTGGAAGAGGCTCTGGGCTCTTGGCTTCGGATTGGTTCAGCTCCAGCCATTGCGGCCACTTGGGGAGTGAATCAATGGACTAAAGAACTTCCTCTCTGTATATCTGCCTTTCCAAAAAAAAAAATAAATAAATAATAATAATAAAATAAATCTAAAAAAATAGAAAAAGAAAGAGTGCAAAGTATAGATCAGAATCAGATGTAGCCCCTATTTTGAGGAAGTTGAAGTACATGAGAACGGATCAGTGAATCCAGAGGTCATTGCTAATCATGCCGAGATTATGATGGGAGCTGACTCAGGAGGGGTGAGAGGCAAGCACCATGACGGCGTGGGCCTCCCGTGTTAACTAGGGACCCTGGACTGTATGCTCAAAGCCGTGGGGATCGCTTGTGAAGCTTTCAGTAGCCTTGGGCACAGCCAGCTCTGTGGACAAGACCAGGCAGCCAGGCAGGCAGATGGAGGTGTGACTGGAGAGGAGGGGCTGTGGCCTGAGAGCTGGTCCACAGGATTACATATAGGACCAGTCACTGAGTGGGGAAGGCAGTGAAGGCACTGCAGTTGCTCAGGCGGAGGACAGCTGCCACATCCCACATTGAGAACCTGGTACACATGCTGGTGTCTCACTTTCAATTCAGCCCTGGATTTTTCTTTTTCTTTCTTTCTTTTTTTTTTTTTAAGATTTCCTTATTTTTTCTGGTAGTCGCCTTGGAAGGCAGCAGGTGGTGGCATCTACATGGAGTTCCAGGCTCCTGGCTTGTGGCATCAGTCTGGCCTAGCCCTAGCTGTTGCAGGCATTTGGGGCGTAAACCAATGGATAGGCAGTCTCGCTGTCTCTCCTTTCCCTGTCACGTTGCCTTTCAATTAAATAAATAATAAATGAGTAAATCTTTAAAAATAAGGTTTTGTGGGGGGGCAAGCATTGTGGTCTGATGGATAAAGCTGTAGTTGCCTGTAACACCAGCATCCCATATGGGTGCCGGTTCATGTCCCTACTGCCCCACTTCTCATCCAGCTCCCTGCTGATGTGCCTGGGAAGCACTTGAAAGTGGCCTAAGTTCTTGGGCCCCTGCACCCATGTGGGAGACCCAGAAGAAGCTCCTGGCTCCTGATTTTGGACCAAGCCCAGCTCTGGCCATTGCTGCCAGTTGAAGAATTAACAGTAGTAGATAGAAGACCTCTCTCTAACTCGGCTTTTTAAATAAATGATAAAATCTTTGAATAAATAGATGAATTAACTTCCTACTCTAATCACATTAAACAGAGTTTGCTTTGGGATTGTGGCCAGGTTTTGATAAAGTCTAATCTGTGATTAGGTATCAGAGTTCCCTAAGAGAGGCTATTTTTTGATAATAAGTATTACACTTGAAGACCTTTATATTTTCATGTGATTTTACCAATAGAAGGCTGCTTTTCCTTGTTGAATCAATGGTTTACATTTTTTCTCTGTATCAGTTTTCTTGAGTGACTTCATTTTCTCTGTTGCTGCCTCTCATGTGGTCCAGATAACTGACGCACGCTGTGTTTATTTTGTGAAACGCAGGATGTTGTGTTCCAGTGGCTCACCACAGACGACATCCACCTGAACCAGATTGATGCCGAGGACCCCGAGGTACGAGGTGATAAATCAGTGAGGCCGTCCTTAGGGAAGGAGAACCTGACCCAGCTGAAATTTTTAAGCACCACTTCAGGGATTCCCAGGGCAGACAGCATATGTCTGTTACCTTGTCTATAAGAAAGATAGAAAGGCTTGATGCCTTCTTGGGAGAGAAAAACTATAGTGTACAAAATAAAAAAATCAGGGTACAATGGCTCGGCAGCTAAATCTTCCTTGCCTAGCAAGCGCAAGGATCATCTACAGGCGTCAGTCCATGTCTTGGCTGTTTCACTCCGATCCAGCTCTCTGCTTGTGGCCCAGGAAAGCAGTGCAGGGTGGCCCAAAGCCTTGGGACCTTGCACGCATGTGGGAGACCTGGAGGAGGCTTTTGGCTCCAGACTCCTGGCTCTTGGTTTCAGATCAGCACAGCTCCAGCCACTGCAGCTGCTTGGGGAGTGAAACCAGTGGATGGAAGATGTTTCTGTCTCTCCTCCTCTCTGTAAATCTGCCTTTCCAATGAAAATAAATAAATCCTTTTTTTTTTTCCTTTTTTTAATTCTTTTTTTCTGTTTTACAATTTTGTAGGAGTAGAGCTTCCTCCATCTCCCACTACCCTATCCCTTTCTCTGTTCCCAGCATTGTCCCCTGTGTTTTGTAGTAAAATAGTCTACCAGTTTATAACTCCAACTATCTGTTCTTTACATGGGTCAGGACACTGTTGGCATAATAAATAAATCTTTTAAAAAAAAGTAACCATAACTTAACCATAAAATTAATTGGAGTGGGAGTCCATACATCTGTATGTATATATGGATTATGCCGATATTTCAATATGTTCTTTAGCCCAGACTTCCAAAATGAGTATCTGTTGAAGAAATGCTTTTTTCAGAACTGGGGATTACTTTTTTTTTTTTAAGATTTATTTTATGGGCTTGGCACAGTAGCCTAGTGGTTGAATCCTCACCTTGCACACACTGGGATCCCATATGAGCACCCGTTCATGCCCAGCAGCCCGGCTTCCCGTCCAGCTCGCTGCTTACGTCCTGGGAGGGCAGTTGAGGATGGCCCAGGGACTTGGGTTCCTACACCTGTGCTGGAGACCCGGATGAGGCTCCTGGCTTCGGACTGGCTCAACTCCAGCTGTTGCGGTCACTTGGGTAGTGAATTATCTTTAATTTGCTGGTTTACTTCCCACATAACTGCAGTGGCCAGTGCTGGGCCAGGCCAGAGCCAGGAACTGGGGACTCCATTCAGGTCTCCTCCACGATGGGGGCAGGTACCCAAGCACTTGGGTCAAATCTGCTGCTTTCCCAGACAAATTCACAGGGAGCTGGGTTGGAAGTGGAGTATCCGGGACTTGAACCAGCACCCATATGGGAGTCTGGCATCATAGGTGGAGGTTTAAGTTGTTGCACTACAATGCTGGTCTTTTTTTTTTTTTTAAGGTTTGTTTATTATTGGAAAGTCAGATTTACAGAGAGAAGGAGACACAAAAAGGAAGATCTTCCATCTGCCAGTTCACTCTCCAAATGGCCACAGTCGCCACAGTGGCTGAGCCGAACTGAAGCTAGGAATCAGGATCCTGTTCCAGGTCTCCCACACGGGTGCAGGGTCCCAAGGCTTTGGGCCATCCTCCACTGCTTTCCCAGGCCACAAGCAGGGAGCTGGATGGAAAACGGGGCTGCTGGGACACAATCTGGCGCCCATATTGTTTTGCTTTTAAGACTATTTCTCTCTTGGGCCCGGCACAGTAGCCTAGTGGCTAAAGTGCTTGCCTTGCGCACACCAGGATCCCATATGGGTAGGAAATTAGTTGATGAGGGTGGTAAGGTTAACTGCTGAGCATTTCGTATCAAGGATGATGAAATTCAAAAGAAATTGAGCAGTGTGGGTATGTGTTTCTCCAGTATGAATAACAGGAAATTTGGGTAGCCTGATGGGTTTTATTATGCCTTCCGCATAAAGTGGCCTTTCTCAGTCTAGTTAACAGTGATCCTGCATGGTGAACTCTGAACAAGGGAGTTCTGCAGATCGAGACCCGAGCTATTGGAGGCCTGGCAGACTAAACCTCTGGCTCCTGCCCTGCTGAAAGGAACGCTGTCTTTCAGATTTCTGACTACATGATGTTGCCTGACACAGCCACCCTGTCTGAGCGGCTTCGGGTGTGTCTCCAGGAGGGCGATGAGAACCCGCGGGACTTCACCACGCTCTTCGACTTATCCATTTACCAACTGGATACTGCCTCCCTCCCCAAGGTCATCAAGTCAGTACCCAGGGCCCTCTAAGCTGCCTTGCTGTCCATACTGAGCATGCAGAGTGAAAACATGAACCTGGGGATGGGAGTCAGGGTCATGGCCAAAGCGGCACACCAGATGTGTTAGGTCTTTAAGAGGCCAACTGAGAGAGGAGTAGGAATGCGGGGCTGGTGCCCAGAATTGGCAGGCAGTTCTTAGCCCCTGTGTGTCCCAGCCACTGTTTGCAGTTCATCTGAGCTGCTGTGCCTAGAACTTAGTTTATGGAGGATGCAGACACAAGCTCTGATATGGAGCTATTGTACAGATCTTAAATGCAAAGTATGAATTAGAAGTAGGAGCATGATGAAGAAAGGGAAATTGATTGTGATTGAGGTGAATGACAAGGCCTTTGTGGAAGAGCTGTTCTTTTAGCTGCATGTTGAATCATTCAAACGTTTCTTGGAGACATTGTGTCTGCTTGACCCTGTGTTGTGTGCCTTGTATTGGTGAGAAGACTGGAGAGGTGGAGGTGTCAGAGGAGAGCATCCTGCAGCCAGCTTGTTTTATGAGCAGAGGCCCAGCCACTCACATGTGCCACGCGTGTCCAGGCTGGGTTGTCAGCAGGGTGCTAAGAACGACCTCGCTAAAAACCGGGAGGGACATGCTGGAATCTGATTTCCAAAACAATGCAGTGTCTTGAAGCAGTCGGTACAATCATCAGACTGCAGCAGCAGACCAGGAAGGTAGAGAGGGGAACTGGTAAGAGCAGTAGCTGTGGTCTTGAGAGATGTTTCGGGGAAAAAGAATCCATGGCACACATCCATGAGAGGCTGAGATGGACATGCCTAAGAGACTCCTTTCTTCCTGGTGGATTGGGCTACTGACAGTGCCCTAGAGTGGCCCTGAGAAGGCAGGAAGAAAAAAATGGGTCATGCCAGGTGCTCTGTGTGTGGTGCAGCTGAGAGGTTCCCCATGAACACAAGCCAGTCAGGCTCGGGTAGAGATAGTGCCGTCTACAAGCTGTCAGGAAGGCTGTGAGATGCTGGGGACCGGCTGCCCAGTGCTGGGGCTGGTGGGGTTCAGGTTGGCTCTCAGCTGCCAGTGCCGTAGAGACAGCACTTTTCTTTATCATAATGAGGCATCTCACCTCTGCTGTTGCCTTAGGTGTTTTATTTGTTAATATTTATTGGAGGGACAATGAGAGAGAACAGAGAGCATTCCTGTTCACCAGTCTATTCCGCAGATGCTCATAGCAGCCAGGGCTGGGCCAGGCCACAGCCAGGAGCCAGGAACTCAGTCTGGGTCTCCCTCAAAGTCACTGGATGTAATATTCCAGTAGAGAGATACTTGGACCATATAAGCGAGAGTGAGGAGAAAGGTTGGCGTGAAGAGAGAAGGGGAAGAGAAGTTGGGATAGGAGGTGTTTAGATGAGCGGGATCGTGGTTTGGTAATACAGAGGAAACATGGGGAAGGTGAGTGCAGAAGACATGAAAACTCAAAGTTCATCATGTCTTTGGGAGTTGTTTTTGGATGAAATGTGAAACATTAGGTGAAAATTACCGAGATTTTGGATAGAAGTTATATGGGGGAGGGAGGGGCAGTAAAAACTATGCAGAGATTTCAAAAATGTTTACCAAAATTAATATATTTTAATTCCATTTTCCCTGTGCTTCTGAAAAATTTTTATTTGAAAGTCTGAGAAATAGAAAGATAGAGCCAAGACAGAGAGCGAGATCTCTCTCTGCTGATTCACTCACCAGATGCCCACAGCAGCCTGCAGCCTGAAACTCAGACCAGGTCTCTCACACAGGCGCCCGGGACCCAAGTGCTTGAGCTGTCAGCTGCTGCCCTCCAGGGTGTGCTTAGCCAGAAGGTGGAACTGCAAGCAGAGCCGGGACTCTGCACTCGGAAACCAAGGCGCTGGGATACGGGATGTTTATATTCCAAGCAGCATCACAACCACTGTGCCAAGTACTCACCCCTCTGTGAACTTTTTGAAATCCTTCATTTAGGGAAGTGGGAGAGGGAGAGGACAGGAGTGGATCTCCCATATACTGTCTTGTGTATGTAATGCTACAGGCCTCCTTGAAGCTCGTGTCTTCCGCAAGCCAGCCTGGTTTTGTGTTTTCTTCCAGCATTGTTCCCCCATGTGGCTGCAGCCAGGTGGGCTGATATATCCGCTTAGCCACTCTTGTTTTGCCAAACAGATGGGATAAAAAAAGAACAACAGGTTCTTTCGTTGATGCCCAAGAATCATGTGATTGCATGTGCTGGTCTATGAAGTAATTGATAACTATTGTTGTGTATTTGATTAGCTTGTATTATAAAACCTTATATGTGATAACTGAAGGATATGCTATCAAGTTAAGTTTCCCAAACATCTGTTAAGCACCTGCTTCTGCCAGGAGCCTGCAAAGACTGTTGCATTTAGCACCAGTGCTAAAAAGTGGAGCATAGTTCTCACGTTTCACTTTTCAGGAGGTTGAAGCTCAGGGAAAGGTAGGAAACTTGCTCAGAGTTAAGCAGCTGCTCCGCAAGCGTCTGATGACATCACTTGTTCTTAGCCTCCTGCTGCACTTCCCTCCTGTTCCATATCAGTGATAAATAACATTCATGGAGACCTGTCCTGAGGCAAGTGTCACGTTACTCCATTCTTTCCTCTTTCTGTAATTCTTAAAAAAAAAGAAAAAAAGCGGGCCCAGCACGGTGGCCTAGCAGCTAAAGTCCTCACCTTGAACACACTGGGATCCCATATGGGCGCCGGTTCTAATCCCAGCAACTCCACTTTCCATCCAGCTCCCTGCTTGTGGCCTGGGGAAGCAGTTGAGGACGGCCCAAAGCCTTGGGACGCTGCAGCTGTGTGGGAGACCTGGGGGAGGTTCCTGGCTCCTGGCTTCGGATCAGCGCAGCACTGGCCATTGCGGTCACTTGGGGAGTGAATCATTGGGCGGAAGATCTTCCTCTCTGTCTCTCCTCCTCTCTGTATGTCTGACTTTGCGATAAAAATAAAAAATAAATCTTAAAAAAGAAGCATGCTTTCAGTCCTACATAGATAATAATTTATTACAATGGAGAGGATTGCTGAAAGGGCCCATACAATAGACACAGCAACACACGTCAGAGTGCTGAGCCGCCACCTTTTTCAATTTTTACATTCAGGCAGACAAATGGGAACAGAGACAGAGGCAGAACTCCAATCTGCACCATCTGCACTGGGCCAGGTGGAAGCCGTAAGCCAGGCACTCAGCTGGGTCTCTGTGAGTGCCAGGGACTCAAGTACCTGAGCTATAACTTGGTACCTCTCGTGGTGTGCATTAGCAAGAAGCTGGAGACCACAGTGGAGCTGGAACCTGAACCCAGAAACTCAGATATGGGATGTCGGCAGTCCACGTGGTGTCCTAACTGCCCATCGCTGAATCCCCACATTTGATGCAGAAAACAGTGTGGTGGTTAGTGGTGCTTTGTGACAGCGTCTCATTGTGGTTCCTGCTTTTTAAATTTTATTTTGTTAACACAGGGCTCACGAGCAACTGAACGTGAAACACGAACCACTTCAGCTCATCCAGCCTCAGTTTGAGACGCCACTTCCGGCTCTGCAGCCTGCGGTGAGTAGGTGTGCTCGGTGATCTGGTGTTGGCCTTACCTTGCCAGCCTGGCAGGACTGTGTCTAAGCTCTGTCAGCCCCCAAACCTGTTAGTATTCCATGGGGGCTTCCATGTGGTTCACTGGCAACATCAAGGGCATGGCTTTTCTGACTGCTAAGCGTTTTTCCATCTCATGGGGTTGGGGAGCTTATATGAGGCCTCCTAGGTGAAAAAGAGGAGAGATTAGGCACTCGTAGCACAATTCTCTTTTTTTTTTTCCCTTTTAATTATTTATTATTTTTACTTCATTAATTACATTGTATTATGTGACACAGTTACATAGGTACTTGGGTTCTCCCCACAGCACAATTCTCTTAACAGTCCAGAGGAATGTCATGCGTGTAGGTACTCACAGCTTTTCAGCCCAGCATTAGTTCAACTTGCCTTATATTCTGCAATGTTGTGACCCAGTGGACTTCAAGTTGGTGGCTTGAACTTGGCTGTGGTGGGAGTGCTTATACCCCCAGAAAATGGCAAATGTTACAAACAGGCTTTCAGTTTTGAAAAGTAGTGGTTTTAACACTTCTACCAGAACCCCATTGGTTCATACCTACACATTTTGTCTCCAAGTTCTATACTGGTTATACAAATGTACATCTGTTTTCCCAACTAATTTCTGTCCCTGAAGAACTCATAATTAAATAAGAAAAAAGTTGTTAGCATGGACCTAGCCTGAAGCTTTGTGGTGTTGTGTTGAGTGACTTGATAATGGTTGCTGAGCTGGTTAGTTCAGGGTCATAATTGAGCTGGCTCTGGTTGGTTGCTCCCAGTGGATGTAACGGGTGAGAGCAGAGCAGGAGGAGGTGGTGGTCGTGCAGCCGGCTCACAGGCAGGGCCAGGGCTGAGTTGGCCCCTCGTTCATGTGACTGGCTATGCTGCGGACGAGCTTTTTCATGAAAGACTTTGTCTCCTGCAGGTTTTCCCTCCTAGTTTCAGGGAATTACCGCCTCCTCCTCTGGAGCTGTTTGACTTAGATGAGACGTTCTCCTCTGAGAAGGCACGGCTTGCTCAGATTACCAATAAGTGTAAGTTGGCCATTTTTTACGTTTTCTTTTCTTTCGCGAGTTTTATTTAACCATGAGCTTCTGAGATTTGGTCTGAGTAAAAGCTTTGAGTTTGTCTTATTGAGGCTCATTAGCCCATAAGTTTGAACATGATGCCAAGTAAAAAATCAGAAGTCTCAGAATTGATCCCCTAGACCTAGCCATCAGATGAATCCTGCCATTACTAAAAGGGCAGCAGTAGCTAACCATCCTAGATATGAGAGAATTTCAGAACATTCCTAGAAAACAGAATTAATAGAAGTTTGTTTTTTGCAAAATACTCTGAAATCTGTGTATCACTTTTCAACTATTATTTTATTTTGATAATCTTTACATAGTTGATCAGGGCACAAAGGGTCAAGGGCTACAGGAAAGCGGGTAAGACCATTGTTTCCACATTCTCACCATCAGCCTCCCCCGATCCTAGCGTCCCCAGTGTGGGGCGTGCTCCGAGGGCACTGCTCAAGTCCTGAACTGCTGCCAGTCTCACCATTCCAAGCACAATGAAATCGCTCCAGAATCCACTGGCTGATATAGTCCACCTTAGAGTCTCCGTTTGCCCAGATTTTCACTGCCTGCACATGGCTAGGGTAGTTGATCAATTTGTTCTGTCCTCTGTTGTGGTATCCGATGTCCTCTGCAGGTTCCGATGACTGCCATATCCTCCAGGTGTGCATCATTTTGTTGGTAATATACATTTTCCATGAACTTTTTGAAGAAAAAAAAAAACATGGCAATTCTTTTCACCAAAATAGATGTGTTTTTCTGTTTTCCATGAACTTTAAAAAATATCCTAGCATGGGGCTGCTCAGGATGGATTCACAGAGATATATTTTGTTGGAATTATAGTTGTTTCTTTTTGCTTTCTATTATAATAAATGTTATTTTAAAATAACCATAAGTCCTTTTTGATTTGGCCCTTTCTGCCTGCAGACAGTGTGATTTCCTAGTGGTGATTTCTGTTCTTTGTAACAGAGGAAGAATAGATCTGGGCATTAAGAGAATGTTAATTTGGATTTATTTAAAAATTTTTTTTTAATTTAAAAAAATGTTAGTTTGGCTTTATTCTAACTAAGAGTGTCACACTTTTGTACTAATTCATGAGAGCAGTATATCTGCAATCTGTTTGTCATTGTTTAAGTCTTGTAGTCTTACTGCCCTAGAGAAGCAAGCAATCTTGAGAGATGTGGAACGAAATAGTTGCCCCTAAAACACAGTACATTTGGACTTTAAGAACAGCAGAAGTTAGGAGTTTTATCTAACTACCCCAACTGTGTTTAGGTACTGAAGAAGACCTGGAATTCTATGTCAGGAAATGTGGTGACATTCTTGGAGTGACCAGCAAACTACCAAAGGACCAACAAGATGCCAAACATGTCCTGGAGCACATCTTCTTTCAAGTGGTGGAGTTCAAGAAATTAAACCAGGTACACAGCTGACAGCCCCTGCGGTGAGAGCCCTCCAGGGGCTGGTGTCCTCCCTAGACTGTGCTGCTGGTGATATGTGACAGACATTCATTTTGCAGTGGCTGTCAGTATCTGCTAGGTGACCAAAATAGTGATTTCTGTGTTTTCAAAGAATGTTTAGACTTAAAAATACATTCATGAAAAATTTATAAAATGCATTCATGATTCAGAAGAAAGAAAAATGCTATAAAGTAGTGTAGCAATTCTAATCTTTGTTACAACCTAACAAATCCACTGCTCCTCAGCAGTGAAATGTGATATGGGGTCTTGGGTGGTTTCCTGACAACACTTCCCCTGATGGCAGCCAGCGCGCTTGGGTGTCGCCATGTGATGTTCCTGTTGAACTGAAGGGGGCCTGGGTCCCCAGGCAGCTCAGCTCCTCAGCCTGTAACCTCACTGATGTAGTCAGTGACCGTGGAGGGTTGGGGGCCCTTGTGACCCCTCTGTTGTGGAGTGGGACTGAGGCAAAGGGTAACTGTGTGCAGGGCCGCCTACACCCGGGTCGCAGGCCTCTGAGGCGTGTGTTTGACGTTACTGTCTTCATGGGAGGTGTTGGGGAAGCAGGCGCTGAGTGCCTCACCTGTTATGCCATGATACAACAGTAAAGGGCCTCAGAATGAGGTGGTAAGAAGCAAGGTAAGGTCCTTGCGCTGAGCACTGGGTTTCAGCATCTTCAGTTCTATATAGCATGAGCTGGAATCAGCCTTAAAACCAGAGTTCTACGTATGTATCCCATTTAATCGTGATTCATAACCTCTTGTTTTTAGGTTTTGTTTTTTTCTTTTTTATAGAAACACTAAAATTCTGTTTTATTCTCTCACACAGGAACATGACGTTGATACAAGTGAAATGGCATTCCAGAATAATTTCTGAGGATTGTGCCTCTTGAAGCATTGTCTGCCTCCTGATACTCTTTGTAAACTGCTTTTCAGTTGCTCCTCAGTGCTTCAGCTGGACTGACTCTACACTCTGCTTTGTGAGCTGGGAAGTCTGCATCCTTCATGGTACCCAATGAGGTACGGGCTTTCTAATTTACAAAGTCTTTCTGTAAGATATGTTCCATTTAAAAAATTATCTGCAATACTCTACTTTTATAATTCATGAAACAGTTTTTTTCATTGAAGTCTTTTTTTAACTCTCACGTCTGACTTTGAGTCCCTTATTAAAGGCACACCTCACTCTGAGGTTTTCGGGGGCAGTTTTCTGGACTAGTTCAAAAGGATACAAAACCAGCTTAACCCACAATCCGCTTACACCACAGGACCTGAGGAAAAAGAGAAGATAGTAGTTAGAGATCTTCCTTATAGACATGACTCTGCTTTATTTCCAGGCTGCCCCAGGACACACTACTTCCTTCCCTCATCGAAATTCTTGAAGCACTCAGTTCTATCACCAGTTTAAATTCTAATGTCCCAAGGAGGCTGTCTGATGTTGTCCTGTGGTAGTAGAAGAGACGGCACCTTCCTGTGTGGGGAGGTTTATGTATGGAAACACAGAGAGCTTTGTTGGAATACACTGGAAACCAGCCTTGGGGACTCCCAAAAGCCAGTTTAGAAGAGTGCAGAGCTGCTGAAAGCATGTTGCATCCCATAGCACTGACAGGTGGGGTCTCCATACCCGCCCTCTGAATGCTTTTGCCTGCCTCCTCAGCTCTGGAGCCCAAAGCCTCCATGTGTACAGGTGGTGTGAAGCCGTGTGGGTAGCCCACCTGGATGCTGTGGCTACCAACAAAGCAAGCCCAGCCAATCCAGCATCACCCGGCCAGGATGACAACAAGGAGTCCCCAGAGGATTCCTCCCCAGCTATTAAGTCATCCAGCCTGTAAGCCATCTCAGCTGAAGCTCAGATGTCATGGAAAGGGGACAAGCTGCTTTGTGCCCTTCTGAATTCCAGACCCAAAAACTCCATGAAGACAATAAAATGGCAGTTTTTTCTTTTTTAAAGATTTATTTGTATTGGAAAGGCAGATTTACAGAGAAGGCAAGACAAAGATCTTCTGTCCACTGGTTCATTCCCCAAGTGGCCATAACACCCAGTCCGAAGCCAGGAGCCTTTTCCTGTCTCCCATGCAGGTGCAGGGTCCCTAGGCTTTGGGCCGTCCTCGACTGCTTTCCCAGACCACAAGCAGGGAGCTGGATGGGAAACGGAACAGCTGGGACATGAAACAGCACCCATAAGGGATGCCTGTGTTTGGAGGTGGAGAATTAGCTAGTTGAGCCAACGCGCCAGCCCCTAAAATGGCAGTTTTAAGGCACTGATTTGGAGTAGTTGGCAACAATACCTAACAAAACCTACACTCATAGGATGTTTTTGAAGCCTTCTGAATGTAGTCTCAACTTTCAAGCCAGAATGGAGAGCACTTAACAGCCTGTCTAGAGTCACACATTGTACTCACTTAGTTATTTTAAAAAGATACTACTTGAAAGAAAGAGGAAATGATGGATCTTCCACCTGCTGGTTCGCTCCCCAAGTGGCTGCAACAGCCGGAGCTGGGTCAGTCCAAAACTGGGAGTCAGGCCCTTCTTCCCGGTCTCCCATGCAGGGTCCCAGGGCTTTGGGCCGTCCTCTGCTGCTTTCCCAGGCCGCAGACAGGGAGCTGGATGGGAAGTGTAGTAGCCAGGACAGGAACCCCACACTCAAAGCACTCACGTAGGATGCCAGTGTCACAGCGCCACAGTGGACACGAACCTGCACGCATATGGGATGCCGCACCTGGAAGTTGAGGATTAGCCAGCTGAGCCAACAGACCGGCCCCCACTCCTGATTCTTGCTTCCCGCCACCGTGGAAGGCAGCAGGTGATAGTACTGGTTGGATCCCCACTGCCACGATCCCTGCCGCCAGCTCCACCTTGGAACGAGCAGAGTCTTGTCTCTCTGGCCTTCAAATAAAGCAACGTAAAGAATCTTGTCTTTGGCGGCTGAGTTTCCTTGTGTCTAACCCCCACTGGTCGCGATTTCTTCCAATGCCTTCAGGAGACATGAAAAAAAAAAACCTTGGTATGTGGCGCACACACACTTTAACAAAACACCTAATAAGGCATCATCATCATCATCATCCTGGGCCTGCCCTGCTGTAGTTCACTAGCTAATCAAGGGGAGGCTGGAGAGAGCCCTCCCCCAGGAGCTCCGCAGGCGGCTGGTGCTGCGCCCCGGGGCTTCAGCGTGCAGGCGCCTCGGTGACGTCAGGGGCGCGACTCCCGCGATGCCCTGCGCGCCGGCGGCGGCCGGCAGTGGACTCTGGGTCACTTCTGTCCTCGGCACCCAATGAAGCACCTCAAAAGCCCTCGACCCGAGAGGCTTCAGAGAGAAGGTGGTGCCGCCGGTGCGGCCGCGGGGCCAGCCTCATTGGACGCTGCACAGTGGCTCCACCATGTGTGCACTCCAGTGGCCACCTGGAGGGCGCGCCTCCGTCGTCCCATCACACTCTTCCCCCCACTCGCAGTCTCGCTGGGACGGCCGGTGGGGTCCGCTGTGTCCATTAACATGTGAAAAGAGAAGGTGCGCCTGTTGGGTTACAGGCCGGGCGGAGCCGGGCCAGCTGCTGTCCTCCCTTCTCGCCTCCGGAGGTGCTGGGGCGGGGCCCGGCGTGCACCTGGGAAGTATCCCAGACCTGGCACTTGGGCCCCATCCCACTCTCCTCAGGCCCCAGAGATCTTGGGGAGGATTCCTAAACCACTGAGCTGTTCCGCTTGGTAGCTGAGGTGAGGATACAGCGGGGCCAGCGTGCGCCTGGACAGACGCGCGGAGCTGATGGCCCTCGCTGCTCCCAGGGGTGAAGGAGGCTCCCCTGAGGTCAGGCCTGCTGAGCTGGGCTGTCTGCTCCCCATACTTTCGGTTCTTTAGTATCCCATTTCTCTGCAGCCATTGTCCCTGCCAGCTTGCTTGCATTTTCTGGAGCGTTTCATGAATTCAGGCACAGTGTGTCCTGTTTGGCTTCTTTCAGCATAGTCATTTTGGAATTCATATACATTGCTGTTCTTTTTATTGCTGAGTAGTACTCCACCACAGGCATATACGTGTTTTGTGCCTCCAGTCATCTGTTGATTAATATTGGGCTTGTTCCCAGTTTGGGGCTATTACAAATAAAGCTGTGTACAAGTCTGTAAAATTGTGTGGACAATTTTTTTTTTCCTTAGGGTGACTTGATGGGTAAGTGTTTTTAAAAAGATTTTTTTTATGTATTTATGTATATATATAAAAGATTTATTTAACGAGTAGACCCAATCCTTGGCTTTCCAACACAATGCTAAGCTCTAGGTCTGGAGCTTTAAGTGTGACCCACTGTGGAATGACTATGTGGCTGGACCCTCCCTGTCCAACGAGGGAAAGGCCAGGACAAGATTCCCAGCAGAGTGCCCTCTGCGGGCCCCCAGGGCCACCCCCATGTGCGGCAGCGCCCTGGAAGCTGGGAGGCGCCTTTCCCGGAGCTGTGTGCTGGGCAGATGAGAACTGGAAAGTGCACACTTCAGACATCAACAGATTCCATCTGGCACCAGGGTGGTGTAACTGCTGCTGGTCGGACTGCAGGCCCCGCCAGCTCTGGTTTAGTGGTCAAATGGCCTCGGTTTCAATTTCCAGGTAGAGTCTGCAGTTGCTCCCTATCTCTTGCCCTGGGCAAGACCCACAGTACAGATCTTGCTCCTGTCTGAAATGGGACCAGCCATCCATTTAAGAGTGTGCTGCAAGCAAAGCAGCTTCCTGGACCTGAGGGAAGGGACAAATAGAAAGGGTCAAGTGTAAATCATTGAAGGGTCACAGTTATAAAAATGACTAACAGCAGTACAGTAGTTTCATTTAATATATAATAGGCCAGGGGCAGTTCTCTGTAAACAGTTTATCTCATCCTATAACCACCTTTTAAGTAGGTATTGATGTAGTGATTAGCAGCATCCTTAAGGTGGACTTTGTCAACTAACAGGCCTTGCAAAGATTTTCTCATTCCTGGAGCAGTGAAGCCGATGACTGCTCAGAACTATTAAAATCACTCAAGTGACACCCTTGGAAAACTCTGCCCATGTTTGCCAGTTAGTGTAGAGTCCGGCTCATTCTGTCATGGGCATCAGTCTACACACACACTGGTGGTACAGCTGCCTGGCAGGTTCTGTGCCCAGCCCCATCTACTAGCCCACCAACCTGGGCCCTTAAGCACACTAGTGGGAACTAGTCAGGTAAGGGGGTTCCCTTAGCTCTGATACCAGGCCTACTCTCAGCCACAGATTTTTTTTAAGATTTATCTTTTTAAAAATTTTTGGGCCCGGCGGCGTGGCCTAGCGGCTAAAGTCCTCGCCTTGAAAGCCCCGGGATCCCACATGGGCGCTGGTTCTAATCCCGGCAGCTCCACTTCCCATCCAGCTCCCTGCTTGTGGCCTGGGAAAGCAGTTGAGGACGGCCCAATGCATTGGGACACTGCACCCGCGTGGGAGACCTGGAAGAGGTTCCAGGTTCCCGGGCTTCGGATCGGCGCGCATCGATCCGTTGCGGCTGTTGCATTCACTTGGGGAGTGAATCATCGGACGGAAGATCTTCCTCTCTGTCTCTCCTCCTCTGTGTATATCTGACTGTGATAAAATGAATAAATCTTTAAAAAAAAAAAATTTATTGGAATTGACTTCCCAGGCAGCCACAATGGCTGGAACTGCACCAATCCGAAGCCAGGAGCTTCTTCTGGGTCTCCCACGCGGGTGCAGGGTCCCAAAGCTTTGGACCATCCTCGACTGCTTTCCCAAGCCACAGCAGGGAGCTGGATGGGAAGCAGGGACGCTGGGATTAGAACCAGCGCCCATATGGGATCCCAGTGTGTGCAAGGCAAGGACTTTGCCTGCTAGGTTGCTGCGCCAGGGCCCCAGCCACAGATCTTATGCAGTGCTGGTGGTTTCACTGACCCTGCCTGGAATGGCCCACCCCATGTCTTGGCCTTTGCCATCAGATAACTGCAGCCTGGCCTGGCCCAGCCTGCCCTCAATCCTAGTTCTTGCTGGTGGGTGCTGCAGCTTAGTCTTGCCCAGCCTGTCCCCATTCCTGGCTCTCATGTGAACCAGCCCAGCCTAATGTGGTCCAACCCCTGCCCTGACATTCACTGGCAGGCACTGTGGCCTAGACCTGCCAGGCAGGTTGCCCAGCCCTAGCTTTTGCAGGTGGCTGATGCCAACTATCCTAGTCCAGTTGTCTCACATAGGTGGGTGCCTTAGCCTGATCGAGAGTCATCTTCTGGTTCCCCCTCCCTCCGCTCCAAGCCACCCAGTCTTAGCCCCCTTATTTATCTAATAGTGCAGTGGTCTGATCTATCGAAGTTGCCCAGAAGTCATTGCTCTCTTGTAAAGTAATTTCTTAATGGTCCCTCTTCTCTGGGCAATCCACAGCCCCCAATGTCCAGATGGCACTTGTGGCCCCAGACCTGATCTATCCCCTATCCCTTTCTAAAACACAGGAAGTTATAGGAGCTTCAGTGTTTATTTATTTATTTGAGCTTCAGTTATTTCACCCAACTCTGGATCAGATATGCACAGCATTATATTTTTGTCCTTTCTGTGTCAGTATAACTCATGTCCCAAAGAACCTCAGGAGTTAGGAGGGAAACCATTTCCTCGTCCCTTGCAACAGACAGCCAAGGTATTGTGCCTCAGTTTTTCCATCTGCTAAAAGAGGGTAATATTAGCATCTAACACATAGGGCTGTCATAAGGATTAAATGCATTAATGTATGTTCACAGGAGACAGGTGCTTGGGACACCCTCATACAAAACCTGGCACATCTGACTTCAGCTTTCTACTGCTGTGTAGCCTGGGGAGCAGCAGGTGATCGGGTGACAGGTGCCTGGATCCTTGTCACCCACATGAGAGACCCAGTTTAGCTCCGGATCCCTGGCCTTACGCTGGTGCAGCCCTGGCTGCTGAGGCCATTTAGAGAGTGAAGCAGCAAACCTGAGATCATTTTGCCTTTCAAAGACATTAAAAAAGCAAAATAAATGTAAAATTTACATACATCATGGGCCAGTCCAGATGTGGACACTGGAGCTCAGGTTAGTTAGGTGATTTGCCTGGAATCAGTTGCAAGTGTTTGGATTGGGAATGGCACCTCATGAAGTCTGGCTGTGGAGGTTTCTAGTAGCTGGCTGCACTGCACAGCAGTTTAACCTGAGGCCTAACGGGCTAGGAGGCTGGACTTGGGCCTGGTGGTCTTGTCTCCTGCTGTTGTTCATTTACCTACATCTCAGCTCTTTCCAGGAAGCCCAGCTGGGCTGCCAAGTAGGAGGTAGGCAGACACTGACAGCCTGAAATGGAAAATCCTTGTTAAACCTCTAGCAGGAGGTAAATTGGCGCTTAAGTCAACATACCTTTCCCTCCTGGATCAGGTCTAGTGTTGGGCTCTGGGGGAGAAGCTGTAAGGGGGCTCACAGTTCAGAGGGAAAAACGCCCAAGTCCGCAAGGGCAGCAGACCACACTCACGGAGGATAAACAGGAAGCAGCTCGGTGGAAGGGGCGGCACTTCCAGGCCCAAGGTGGTCCCAGCGAAAGCAAGAAGACTGCCGCCTCTGGCTAGGGACGTGGACGGGGGACTGTCCTGCCTGGGGCAGCAGGCTATTTTCTTTTTTTAAGTTGAATCTTTTGTACCGCCTGCGATTGATGTTACAATCAACCAAATGGCCTTAGGCAGAAAAGTAAAGATTCTCCACCCTTACTAGAGGCGGCGAGCTGGCCGAGAACCCAGTAAAGCCTGTTGTAAAGAATTTATCCTGAGGGCTAGGAGCAAGGAGGCAAATTCCGGAGACGCTGGCTCAGGTCTGCACCTGAGGAGGGGCGCTCGGAGGAGAGGGTCGAAGGCGCATCGAGGGGCCGCCCTAAGGAGTGGGTAGAGGCGGTCGGCACGGAGCAGCGCTGGGTGGCCGACCCAGCTCGACCCTGGGTGTCCGCAGAGGAGCAGCGGCCGGCCTGCTTGCTACGCAGCACCTGGCCCCGGGCGGCTCCGGCGGAGCCCCGGCGCGCAGCCCCGCCTTGGTCCTCCCTCAGGCCCCGCCTCCGCGCCCGCGCGCCAGGCCCGGGCGGCGCCGACGCGCTTGGCGGGAGATAGAAAAGTGCTTCTGTGCGCGCCGGCCGCCGCTGCAGTTCCTCTCAGAGGGCGGCAAGACCCGTGGACGCTCCGACGCTGCCGAGCGGGGCCCGGGGGGCCCGGGGACCCGGAGCAGCCCGCGTTCTGACCCCGGCCCGGCTCCCGCTCCGGTCTCAGCCAGCTGGTGGCCGAGCGCGGCGCGGCCCGGGCCGGGGGGGAATGTCTCGGCGGACGCGCGGGTGAGCCGAGCCGGGCTGGCTGGAACTGGGGTGGGGGTGGGGGGGTCCTCTTCCCTCCCTCGCCCCTTCTCCGACCTCTGCTCCCGCCTGCACCCTCGCCGCGGGTCCCCCAGTTGGCACCAGGATTGAGTTCCTGCGGGAAATGCCGCGACGCATGACTGGAACCGCGCAAAAGCTGAGGGGCTGTCGGGGGAGGGGGACATTCGGTCAGTCCCCGGGACCTGCTGGGCCTCGGAGACGAAACGCGCGGGTCTCCGGGCACTCTGGCCAAGCCGGGAGTGATGTCATCTGTCTCCCGCCTGATTGCGGGGTGGGGGTGGGCCGGCCAGCGTCAGCTGGGAAGGCCTTTGCGGGGCACGGAGGAGACCTCCGCAGCGGGAAGACTGAGGCAGCGCGAGTGCGGGTCCAGGCCTGGAGGTGGCGTGGGAGGGGGGCCCAGGTCGCGCCAGCCTGGCTGGGGATTCTTGTTTGCCGGCGGACAACCCCCAGCCTGCTTCCCGGTCCTGAGCGGTGTGCCCGGGTGAAGAGGGGGCTCCTTTGTCTCCCGCGTGGGTCCTGCACCGAGGCCTCCCTTTCTATTCCCCACGAGGAGTTTGGGGCAGCTGGGGTGGAGGGGCTGATGTGCTGGCGGCCCCTGGGGCAAAGGGAGGAACTGCACGGTCTCCATTTTAGTCCCCCCTGAGAATAGGTAGCGGCCGAGTGGAACCTAGTCCCAGAACTGCGGGGTCACAGGGTGCTTGCACCTGTGTGCCCTGGCCCTGTCCACTTCCTCCCTGCTTCGTTGCAGCCCCCTCTTGGGGGAGTCTTGGGTGTCTCCTTGGGCTGAGGGGAAGGGCCCGATAGCTCTCATTAGAGCCTCTGCCTGGGGAGGCATCTGGTCCGTGGAAAGTGGACAGGGCAGCTGCCCAGGGCCTAACTGCGGAGCGTGCCGATGTCCAAGCCTGCTCCTGTGCGCTTGTCAGACCCTGTGCCGCCTTGAGAGTCAGGAGTGTCATTCCTGGATGCCGTACCCAGGTTCTCAGCCACTTCTGCCCTTCCCAGGGCACTCCCCCAGCCCAGCCCTGGGCACATTGTCTGGCTCTGGTGCCCCAGTGCCCTGCTTCCGGCACAGCCTCTGACTCATAGTGGCCTGGAGTGGAGCCCAGGACACTGAAGGCACTGCCTTGCTTCTGCTTTCCCAGGCTGGCATCATCAGGGCAGGACTGAGGGGGTACTGAGTGAAGGGGCTTGTTGGAGCCTGGCTCTGTGGACTTGGCAAGTGGCGTGAGCCCTGGAAGCCTCTTGTTTTGGAGTGTGTGGATGCCTTGTGACTTGGGGCCAGCGGCAGCTCCCTTCTCAGTGCCCTGTAGGTCTGTACTTGGGGATGGTAGAGGATTGTGAGTTGGGTCAGGAATGACAGGTAGGGTAGAATTCTGAATCCTCTTGTGACTGATGTGTTGCTGGGTTTGGATATGTTCCTCTCTTTCGGGCTAACAGCAACTCTGCCAGTTTACTCGTTCTCGTTTTTTTTTTAGAAGATTTATTTATTTTTTATTGGAAAGTCATATTCACAGAGAGGAGGAGAGACAGAGAGGAAGATCTTCCGTCCGATGATTCACTCCCCAAGTGAATGCAACAGCCGGTGCTGTGCTGATCGATCTGAAGCCAGGAGCCAGGCACTTCCTCTGGGTCTCCCACGTGGGTGCAGGGTCCCAAAGCCTTGGACCATCTTTGACTGTTTTCCCAGGCCACAAGCAGGGAGGTGGATGGGAAGTGGAGCTGTCGGAATCAGAACCGGCGCCCATATGGGATCCCAGTGCTTTCAAGGCAAGGACTTTAGCCGCTAGGCCATCGCACTGGGCCCGATCCATATGTTTCTAAATGGCAAAACAATTTTTTAAAAAATTTGAAAGACAGAGTTACAGGAAGGAGGAGGGAGACACAGAGAAGAGAGATCTTCCATCTGCTGGTCCATTTTCCAGATGGCCGTTGGTCCAGGCTGAAGCCAGGAGCCAAGAGCCTCGTCTAAGGTCTCACACAGGTGTAGGTGCCCAAGCACTTGGGCCATCCTCTCCTGCTTTCCCAGACAGAACAGCAGCAAGTTGGATCAGAAGTGGAACAGCTTGGATTTGATCCAGAATTCATATGGGATGCTGTGCTACAGCACTGGCCCCATAGATGGAAAAATATTACAGTGAGAGTCTGGTTTTGAGTATCTTAATGTTATTCAAGAAATCTTGTTATTTTTCATGTTGGATTTGAAATCACTAAAAGGTTCCTGAAAGTAAAGAATAAAAAAATTAAAATAGCCTAAACTCTATGCAACTAAAGCTTTTAAAGTCAGATTTACAGAGCGAAGGAGATACAGAAACATCTTCCATCTGCTGGGTTGCTCCCAAAGTGGCCTCAGCAGCTGGAGCTGAGCTAACCTGGAGCCAGGAGCTTCTTCTGGGTCTCCCATGCTGGTGCAGGGTTCTAAAGCTTTGAACCGTCCTCGACTGCCTTCCCAGGCCACAAGCAGGTAGCTCGATGGGAAGTGGAGCAGCCAGGATATGAACCGGTGCCCATATGGGATCCTGACGCATGCAAGGCAAGGACTTTAGCCACCAGACTACTGTGCCAGGCCCAATTAAAACTTTTTTTTTTTTTAAAGAAAGGCAGGGAGTTTGTGTCTTCAGAAGTGGGAGAAGTGAAAGCTGACAGCCCCACATCTTTTCCTGGATTTGGGTGGCCGCTGTAGCCACATGGGGTCCCCTTACACTGTTAGTGCTGTAAGAGTGTGTGGATGCTCACTGATCTTCAGCCTGCTCTTCCTGCAGGGAGGAGCTGGACGAGCTGCACTACCAGGACACCGATTCCGACGTGCTGGAGCAGAGGGACAGCAAGTGCAAGGTCAAATGGACCCATGAGGAGGTGAGTGCTAAGGCAGCTGAGGAGGTGAGGGGTCCTGGTAGCCTGGGGAACTGGCTGTTGACGCTGGATGCCCCGTCAGGTTGTGTTGTAAGTTGGCATGTGTGACGCCATCATGGTGTGGGTTGGACTCCCCTCTCCACCCCCCAAAATTGGTTTATTGGAAAGCAAAGCAGCACACAGAGTGGGTGGCATGAGCCCGAGTACTCAGGCTCCTAGGCTTTCCCAGCTGGGAATTGTAATCTCCTGTGGTCAGGATCCCATTGTTTGAACCGTCCCCTGCTGCCTCCCTGCAGTAGCAGGAAGCCGGAGCCCACACGTTAATATGGGATGCTCCCGAGCCATAGTGCCCATTCTGCCTCATTTCCCTTGGTGTGTGTAGTTTCCCATTTAAAAAGAAATTAATTTGTTTGTATTGGAAAATCAGATTTACAGAGTTTGAATCTGTAAATCTGTAAGGAGAGACAGAGATCGTCCATCTGCTGGTTCACTCCCTAAGTAGCCACAATGGTGGGAGCTGAGCCAAATCAAAGCCAGGAGCCTCCTCCAGGCCTCCCACGCAGACGCAGGGTCCCAAGGCTTTGGGCCGTCCTCAACTGCTTTCCCAGGCCACAAGCAGGGAGCTGGATGGAAAGTGGGGTAGCCAGCATAAGAACTGGCACCCATCTGGGATCCCAGTGCATGCAAGGCGAGAAGTTTAGCCACTAGGCTACCATACTCCATTTAAAAAAAATGTTTGTTTTTGCCTGTTTGCTATTTGTGTCTTTTGTTTTTAACTTACTGTGTAATGACGTAACTGTCTTCGGTCGCTTCAGGTGTTCCTTTAGCTGAGTGCTAAGCCTGTCTTTTCTGCCCATCATCCTGGGGACCCAGGATGGAAAATCTAATATTTTAGCCCACAAAATATTAGATTTAGGAGAATAAGCAAAACTTTTTTTTTTTTTAAGGTTTAGATTTATTTATTTTAAAAGAGGTGGTGGGGCGGGGAGTCAGATCTTTCATCCAGTTGTTCATTTCCCGGAGCAGGGGACCACAGCAGTTAATGCTGAGCTGGCTCAAGCCAGGAACTTCCTCTAGATCCCTCACATGGGGACAGGGCCCCAAGGACTTGAATCATCTGCTGCTTTCCCAGGTGTGTTAGCCAAAAGCTGGGTTGGAAGTGAAGCAGCCCAAAATCAAACTGGTGCCCGTTGGGATGCCTGATGCTGCAGGCCATGGCTTAACATACTGCACCACAGCACTGGCACCTAAGACAAGTTCTTGACCCTGAACAGTTCTGTTGGGATGGAGAGCTAAGGTCGCTGGCATGGCCATGAGATGCGCCTTGGCCTTTGAAGGACCCTTTGATGCACCTGCAGTCCGCAGTCTCTTCTCATACAAGGCTTGCAGCCTGCCAGGGCCTCGAGTCCGCACTGGCCTGTGTGAGCTGTTGGCCGCTGGCTGGCGGTAGGGACTTGAGGCTGGATGAGGATTTGAAATTCAGCTCTGGGAAAGATAAACTGTATAAAGTGTCCCGGGGCACAGCTGGGCCTGGAGTGGGGTAGAGGAACAGGTACTTGAAGGGCGGATGGAGATGCAAGATAGATTTGCTGGAGGGCCTGAGGCTGTGCTGTGAAGTACTGGGCTGGTTTCCCTGGCCCCAGAGGCCATAGGAGGTTTTAAAGCTGGGGAACTGTGTGGGTGGAGACCCATTCCAACCCATTCCAACCTCCTTTGGATGTTTTCCTTGTGTTTTATGTGAGCTAAGGAAATCCTGGGGAGAGATTGGGCCAGCTTGGGGCTAAAAGAGCCCAGGGCAGGGCCTGGGTTGTGGCACTGTGGCTTTAGCTGCTACCTGCTACCTGCTACTAGCCCAGCCCAGCTCCCCACTCCTGTGCTTGGGGGAGCAGCGCAAGGTGTCCCATGCCAGCCAAATGGGAAACCCTGATGGAGTTCCAGGCTTCTGGCTTTGGTCTGGCCCAGCCCTGGTCTGAACCCTTTTTCCTTTTAATATTTATTTATTTTTATTGAAAAGGCAGATTTACAGATAGATAGAGAAAGATCTTCCATCCACCCACTGGTTTACTCCTCAAGTGGTCACAATGGCCAGAGCTGAGCTGAGCCTAGAGCTTCTTCCGAGTTTCCCACGAGGGTGCAGGCTTTAGGTTGTTCTCTGCTGTTTTTTCCAGGGCACAAGCATGGAACTGGTTGGGAAGTGGAGCAGCCAAGACACGAACCAGCACCTATATGGGACCCCGACGTATACAAAGGGAGGGTTTAGCCACTGAACCATCGCTCCGAGTCCCACGTGTATTTTATTTTTATAAAATTGAGAAATACTGTCTCCCAGCTTGGTGCATCAATTGGCCAACCCTCCCCCATCAATTGCTGGGATTCCATGTGCATGCCGGTTCTAGTCCTGGCTGCTCCACTTCCCGTCCAGCTCCCTGCTTTTGGCCTGGGAAGGCAGCAGAAGACAGCCCAGTCCTTGGAACCCTTCACCCACATGGAAGACCCGGAAGGGGATTCTGGCTAGTGGCTTCAGATCAACTCAGTTCTGGATGTTGGGGCCATTTGAGGAATGAATCAGCGAATGGAAGATCTTTCTATCTCTCCTTTGTAAATCTACCTTTCCAATAAAAATACATAAATCTTTTTTAATAAAAGAAATAACCTTGGGGCCCGGCGGCGTGGCCTAGCGGCTAAAGTCCTCGCCTTGAAAGCCCCGGGATCCCATATGGGCGCTGGTTCTAAACCCGGCAGCTTCACTTCCCATCCAGCTCCCTGCTTGTGGCCTGGGAAGGCAGTCGAGGACGGCCCAATGCATTGGGACACTGCACCCGCGTGGGAGACCTGGAGGAGGTTCCAGGTTCCTGGCTTCGGATCGGCGCGCACCGGCCGTTGCAGCTCACTTGGGGAGTGAATCATCGGACGGAAGATTTTCCTCTCTGTCTCTCCTCCTCTGTGTATATCTGGCTGTAATAAAATGAATAAATCTTTAAAAAAAAAAATAAAAGAAATAACTTTATGTAGCAGCAGCTGCAGCCATTTGACCCACAGTGCTGTGAGTTTTAGCATGTGTTTATAGCTACAAATAACAGTAGTTGTACTCCAGAACATTCTACCACCCCCAATAGAGCCTTTGTTCTCCTTGCTGTCCCTTTGGTTCAGTCACTGTCTCCTTTTTGTTCCTGTAGCTCAGTTCACATTTTCTAGAATTCCGTGTGCGGGAACCATCTGGTGTGTCCGTTTACGTCTCGCATCATGGTCCTGAGATCCGCTTTTTGGGTCACAGAGCTCCTTTTCTTTTTTCCAAGTTTCCTTTTTTTTAAAAAATATATATATACATTTTTGTTTTGAATTTTTGAATTATGTGGTACAATTTCATATAGACTGGGATTTCCCCCCAAACTCCCACCCCCCGACAGGTTTTCCCCATTTTACTACAATGGTATAGTCCTTCATAAGGAGTCATAATTCAATCAGTCTTTTATTTAAGTGTACCCTGACATTGCTGGTACGGACAGTGACAGACAGTCCAGCATCCCATTGTCTACGCATGTCCAATAGTTTCACTCGGAGTCCATCTTCGTCTGGAAGCAGGGATGCATGTTGCATTATACCCCCACATCTGGATATGGTAGACCCCAGTACTCCATCATTATACATTTCCATAATTGAGAAGCGGTGAAAGAAGGTCAACTACTGGTATGATGGAACGCCTTTTCAGGACACTGTTGTCTTCCACCTTCGCTCCATTCCCTGGCTCTCTCCATCTCCAGGGCCGAGTCCTGTCACCTCTGGTCGGGGTGTGGTGATGGCCTCTCGTGTCCACTCAGTCTTCTCCTGTCCCTTTTCTTGCAGCAATGAAGGAACTCTGTCACAAGCATGTGGTAGTAAAAAGATCTATTTGTTTCTATTGAAAAGGCAGATTTACACAGAGAAGGAGAGACCCATCTTCCGTACACTGGTTCACTCCCCAAATGGCTGCAATGGCCAGAGCTGAGCGGATTCAAAGCCAGGAGCCAGGAGCTTTTTCAAGTCTCCCATGTGGGTGCAGGGTCCCGAGGCTTTGGCCCATCCTGCACTGCTTTTCCAGGCCATCAGCAAGGAGCTGGATGGGAAGTGGAGCAGCCAGGACATGAACCAGTGCCTGTATGGGATCCGGTGCTTGCAGCAAGGGGAGGATTTTAGCTCATTGAGTCATCACACTGGACCCACACATGTGGCACTATAAATGCCCACTGCTCCGATGCCTCAGTAGCTGAGCCTGCTGCACAGGCCGAGGAATTCTATGAGGTCTGGTGCCTTGCAGAATCATCTTGTATCTCTCATTCACTTGCTTTCTGCATTCTAGCAACCAATTCCTCTGTCTTTCTCAATAGACAATTATCAAGGGCCTCTGTGTTACATCCCCTGCAGGGGAAGTTCTCCTCCCGTCTGAGAGTTTGAGTAGCTTTCCCTAGACCGTAAGCCGCTTATAAGGTTCCTGCTTGCTGCTCTGTCACTCACCTGGCACACAGCAGGAGGTCATCCTAGCACAGGGTGAGAGGGACTAAGCTGTTCTTACAGGGCCTGGCATCTCAGGTGCCTGTGGGGCAGCTCCGGAACCCCCGAGTGGAACCCCTCTGTCTTCCTCTTGTTGCCAGGACGAGCAGCTGAGGGCTCTGGTGCGGCAGTTCGGACAGCAAGATTGGAAGTTTCTGGCCAGCCACTTTCCTGTGAGTATGGCAGGGGCTCTCATGGCCCCAACAATGGGCCAGGGACTCGCCCTCTGCCGAAGCGGAGAAGGGAGTACCTTATTAGATGCTTCCACAGGAAACCTGCTTCACAGGAGGCCTGGCGTTTCCTAGGGGCAGTTGTGGGGTCCTGGAGGAAGCCGCCAGGCACACCTGCCTTCTGCCTCCTGTGTTTAGGGCTCTGCAGGGTCTGTGGCTGGGCCAGTGGCATGTGTATTTGCATCCCTTCCTGCACAGCAGGTGGGGACTGGGTTCCTTAACAGTGAGGCGGCAGGTGGGGCTTCCGCAGCTATTACAGGCCCAGGCTGCAGATGTCTGTCCTCTGGCTTCCTGCCTGGGTCCCCTGGGCTGCTGCTGCTGGTGCTTCTGGGAATACTAACACTTCCTGAGAGCAGGGGTATCAGAAGCCCCTTGAGGCTGAGACAGGGTTGGTTTGGGTGGGGGATGGGCCCCCAAGTGCGCCTTTGGTTGTAGCAAAGGGCAACCACATGTGTCCTAGGTTGTGGGGAATGGTGCCCATCACCTGGAGAGGACCGGACCTCAGTTCCTGAGCCCAGTGCTTTGGTAGGGCCCCAGCCCATGGTTCAGAGGTTCTCGCAACTTCCTGTTTGTTCTTTCTGTTCTCCTCTCAGAACCGCACTGACCAGCAATGCCAGTACCGGTGGCTGAGAGTCCTGAATCCAGACCTTGTCAAGGGGCCCTGGACCAAAGAGGAGGACCAGAAGGTAATTTTGAGCACAGGGTCACCTGTGTGCCCTGGGCTTTGGTCCATCTGTGGGGCCACATGCACAGTGAAGCTGCTTGGCCCATTGCAGGCGTGAATGTGCACCTGAACCTGGGAGTGAATGAGTTTTCCTTCGGTTGGTCTGGATGTTCCCACACTGCCCAACTCGAGGCTCTGGGTCCTGATCCTCCGGGTCTCCAAGCAGGAGCTGGAACTGTTGCACACAACACTTCGCTTCGTGATCCCATCCGTAGGGGGAAGCAGCGACAGTGTCCCCCTCCACCTAGGGCTGTTACGAGGGTTGGGTGGGTGGTGCATGTGCTCGCTGGGCATGGCAGTGGCTTACAGTGATTGTGACCGGAGAGCCTTTTTCTGGGCTGAGCCTTGTAAGTGCTGTGTGTGTGACTTGAAAGGCAGAGTTACAGGGAGAGACACACAGAGAGCTGCATCTGCTGGATCACTCCCCAGGTAGCCACAGTAATGGACTGTTCTAGGCTGAAGCCAGGAGCTGGGAGCTTGCTCTGGGTCTTCCATGTGAGTGGTAGGGTTCTAAGCACTTGGGTCATCCTCTGCTGCTCTCCCAGGCACATTAGCAGGGAGCTGAGTGGAGCAGCCGGGTCTTGAACCAGAGTCTGCATGGGATGCTTGTGTTGTTGTGGACTGTAACTTTACCATATGAGTCACAGCAGTGGCCCCAGGACTTGTTCTTTTGGTTCCCACAGTCATGTTGAGTGGGTGCCAGTGGACACCAAGACTTGGGGAGTTGCAGGGGTTCCCCCCAGGCTAGAAAGAACTCCTGGGCTTTCTCTGGAGTCTCTGGTTCTTTCAGATGTCACAGGAAGGCATCCCATTGGGCATGTACAGCCCCGGGGGAAAGAGGTCGGTGAAAAAGGAACTAGATTTTTTGTGTGTGTGTTATTACAGTAAATGTGTCTGTTTTTGTTTTATTTGAAAGGCAAATGCCTGCAACAGCTGGGCCTGTACCAGGCCATCCAGGAGACAGAAACCTCATTTGGGTCTCCTGTGTGGGTAACAGGGACACAAATACTTGAACCATCATCTGCTGCCTCCCTGGATGTGGGTGCACATCAGCCGTAAGCTGGATCAGAGTGTAACAGCCAGCACTTGGACCAGGCCCTCTGATGAGATGCAGGCACTGAAAGCAGTAGCTTCACTTACTGTACCGTATCACCTACCCTAAGTTTTTAAACAATTACAAGTGAAATTTTAGGTGTGGAGTTGGTGATCATCATGTTGGTACCTGCATTCCTTATCAAAACCCTTTTGCCCCAAAGTGTCCACTCTTCTGTGTGCACAAGAGTGTGTGTGTCCAGAGTTCAGGAGGAACCTGCTTGGGAGGCTGTGAATGTTGTAGTTTCTGGTCTGAGCAATACGGGGACAGTTTGCTCAGTAAACTGGATTGGCCGACCAGTGCCACCTGGTGATTACAAAACATGCTATATGGGCCTGTGGCAGCCTCAGCGGGAGGGTCTCTGCCTACCTTGGTTCACTTGGGCCTCCTGTGGGGTGGTAGCCTTTGGTGCCATGGACCCATGCAGGCAGGTCCTCATCTCTGCTGTTCTGTGTGTTGATTGGGTTGGTTGTGCTCTGAGCAGGGAGACAGGACCCTTGCCCCCTGGGCTCACTGGCCTCACAGAAGCTTCTCTCCAAGGTTATCGAGCTGGTCAAGAAGTATGGCACAAAGCAGTGGACCCTCATCGCCAAGCACCTGAAGGGCCGGCTGGGGAAGCAGTGCCGTGAGCGCTGGCACAACCACCTCAACCCTGAGGTGAAAAAGTCCTGCTGGACCGAGGAGGAAGACCGCATCATCTGCGAGGCCCACAAGGTGCTGGGCAACCGCTGGGCCGAGATCGCCAAGATGCTGCCCGGGAGGTGAGGGGCTGGGGTGTCAGGCTGGGCTTCTGGGAGGTGATGGGCATGCTGTGTGTGGGCGGAGCTTCCCCGGGAGTGCTGTGGCTTTGTGCAGTTCTCTAACCCACACCCTCAGCTGTAGGACCTCCCAAGACACTGATAGGGTTTGTTTTATTTTTCTTAGCTTTATTTTTATTCAAAAGGCAGATGACAGAGAGGAGAAACAGTGAGAAATCTTCCTTCTACTGGCTCACTCCCCAAATAGCTGCAGTGGCAGGAGTTGGGCTGGTCCAAAGCCAGGAACCAGGATCCTCTTTTAAGATTTATTTATTTTTATTGGAAAGACAAGGACTTTAGCCACTAGATTACCATGCCGGGCCCTGCTTTATTTTATTTTTTATTGGAAAGGCAGATTTTTTGAGAGCAGGAGAGGCAGAGAACGATCTTCCATCCACTGGTTTAATCCCTAAGTGGCCACAGTGACTGGAGTTGAGCTGATCCGAAACCAGGAGCCAGGAGCTTTTTTTTTTTTTAAAAAGATTTATTTTTATTGCAAAGTCAGATATACAGAGAGGAGGAGAGACAGAGAGGAAGTTCTTCCATCTGATGATTCACTCCCCAAGTGAGCACAATGGCCGGTGCTGCGCCGATCCGAAGCCGGGAACCAGGAGACTCTTCCGGGTCTCCCCCCTGGGTGCAGGGTCCCAAAGCATTGGGCCTTCCTTGGTTGCCTTCCCAGGCACAAGCAGGGAGCTGGATGGGAAGTGGAGCTGCCGGGGGTTAGAACCAGCGCCCATATGGGATCCTGGGGCGTTTAAGGCGAGGACTTTAGCCACTAGGCCATGCTGCCGGGCCCGGGGCCAGGAGCTTTATTAGCGTCTCCCATGGGGGTGCAGGGTCCCAAGGCATTGGGCCATCGTCTACTGCATTCCCAGGCCACAAGCAGAGAGCTGGTTGGACAGTATAGCAGCAGGCATTAGAACTAGTGCCCATATGGGATCCTGGCGGATGCAAGGCAAGGATTTAGACACTAGACTACCGTGCCAAGTCTCAGGAACTTCCTCTGGGTCTCCCACATGTGCACAGGGGCCCAAGGGCTTGGGCTGTCTTTCACTGCTTTCCCAGGCACATTGGCAAGGAAATGGATTGGAAATGGAACAGCTGGGACTCGAACCAATTGCCTGTATGGGGTGCTGGTACATTTAACCTATGTCATAGCACCAGCGGGATATTTTCATCTTTTTCTTCTTTTCCAGCTCTTTAGCTTTACTTTTTGGGGAAATTTCTTTGACTTTACCTTCTATTATTTCTTTGGAAATTATTTCAACTAAAAGTTTTTACAAGGGCTTACGTATTTCTTTTTTTTTTTACTGACACCCTATTTTAAAATTTATTTTTATTTGAAAAGCAGAGAGGCACATGGAGAAAGGTTTTCCATCTGCAGGTTTACCACCCAGGGATCACGACAGCTAAGGGTAGGCTAGGTTGAAGCCATCAATCCAGTATCCACCAGCTCTGTCCAAAGGCTGGTGGCAGCCTGTGCGTGTGCCCATCATCTGCTGCCCCCCAGAATGCATATTAGCAGGAAGTTTCCGTGATAGTCGCCAGGACTCAAGCCTGGTGCCATGTGATAAGGTATATTGGCATCTCAGGGGACAGCATAATTTGAGGCACAGTAAGGCCAGCACTGGTCTGGGACATTTTTTTTCCCCTTTATTTTTGGCAATCTTTACATAGATGATTAGGCCACAAAGGGTCAAGGGCTCCAGGAAAGTGGGTAAGACTATTGTTTCCACATCATTGCTTTTTTTTTTTCTTCCGGTATCTGGGGTAAAGGGGGAGATACAGGGAAAAACCCCACTCAGCCTTCCACCCATCCTAGGTTCCCGGTGTGGGCATGCTCCAAGGGTCCTGCTCAAGTGGTTTTGATAGTTCAACAGTTATGAATTGCTGCCAGTCTTGCCATTCCAAGCACGATGAAGTCATTGCAGAATCCACTGGCTGACATAGTCCACTTTAGAGTCTCCATTTGCCAGTTTTTCACTGCCAGCATATGGCTGGGGTGGTTGATTGATTTGTTCTGTCCTCTGCATGTTCCGATCGACTGTCATATTCTAAATGTATACCTGGTTATGCTGTCCACTGCTCCATCTGAGCCTCTAAGGAGGCTTGGCTCTGAGACTTGCACTCCTTGGCAGACCATGGAACCTGCACTTCTCTTCATGGTTGGGGTTCTGAGTCCGCCAGTTCGATTGGGGAGATCCCCAAAGAAACTTTGAGGTGATCTCAGACCAGATTCATGTGTGTACTTGCCAGTACAGGATCTGGCACAGTTCATCGCCCCTGTCAGCTGATGGTTGCAATTACTGGATCAGTTCTGTTTCCAGCCCTGTCTTCCACATGAACCAATGGGTGTTGCAGTCCAGCCTGATTCTGCCCACTTCATACTTGGCCCTCACACAAACCAGTGGGAGCTGCAGCCTAATCTGGGCGACTCCCAATAACCTCCACCAGGCCCACCCCCTACCCTGGTTCCCATGCTTGCCAGTATGTACAACAGACTAGTCCACTCTGTCCCACATCCCATTCAGCTTTCATACATGTCAGTGGGCATTGAAGCCTAGTTCAACCAAACCAACTCCACTGTCCAGACCATACACATGCTGGTGGGTGCTATTCTGCCCAGCCACATCTGCCTCAGTCCTGGTTTTCATGCTCTCCAGTGAAAGTGGTAACCCAAGAGGGAGGTGCCCACTATTTCCTTACTGGACCCACTCCCAGATCATGCACTTTCCGGGTGGTTCTTCAGTATAACTTGACAGAATTAGCCACCGGAGCCAGCATCTGCCATCTGATGCTGCGGCAAAGCCCAACTGATTTGTGCTTACACCAGTAGGGACAGTCAACAAGCCTGGCTCTTCCCTGATCTGGCTCACATGAAGCCCACAGATGTTGTAGCCCTGCCCGGTCTGGTTTGCCCACATCTCGACTCACGCTCTCCAGTGGGCGAGGTGTGAAGCATTTTTGAAATCCATATATATGAAAGGTTTTCAGAAAGTTTAGAAAAAAGATGGGGGAAAATTGTGGATTTTGTTTTTTTGTTTTGCTTTCTTGATTTTGTTTTTGTTTTGAAAAGCAGAGTTAAAGAGAGGAAGATCTTCTATCTGCGGTTCACTATCCAGTGACCAGAACACAGTGGCCAGAGCTGGACCAGGCTTCAGCCTGGAGCCCCATGTGTGTCTTGCACATGGGTAACAGGAACACATGGGTAGCAGGCCATCTTCACTGCTTTACCAAGCATGTTCTCAGGGAGCTGACGTAGAAGTGGAGCAACCTGGCGCTCGAACCAGTGCTTGTTTGGGATGCTGGTGTTGCAGGCGACATCTGAATGTGCTGTGCCACAACACCGAGCCCCCCAAATAAAGATAACCTTTTTTATCCCATTTCCACTAACTTTGCAAGTGCCTTTGTACATTGATGGATGAGACTCCTCATGACAAGCACCTGTCTGCTTAGCCTGTGTGCCCCGCTTCTTGCATTGTGTATTTGCTCATCTTGGAGGTCTGTGGAAATGCTCTCAGTGGTGAAGGGTTACACCAGCAGGACTTGACTTCCCCTTGGAGTTGATGCAGCTGAAGTGGGGGCCCCTGCTGGGTGTGGGGTTCACTGCCTCTGGCCTGGGATGCTGACGTCCTGTTTGCTCCCCGCAGGACGGACAATGCTGTGAAGAATCACTGGAACTCCACCATCAAAAGGAAGGTGGACACGGGAGGCTTCCTGAGTGAGTCCAAAGACTGCAAGCCCGTGTACTTGGTGCTGGGGCTCGAGGACAAGGACAGCCCCCAGAGTGCCCAGTCTGCGGAAGTCCAGGTGGGGCCGCTTGGGGACAAGCGGTTGGCTGGTTGGATATTTTGTGTGTGTGTGTGTGTTAAAGATTGACTTATTTGAAAGGCAGAGTGACAGATTTTATCTGCAGGTTTACTTTCCAAATGCTCAGGATAACAGGGTCTAGGGTAGGCCACAGCCAGGAGTACCAGGAGCTTTATTATCTCCCACGTCGGTGGCAGGGGCTCAGGTACTGTCCCAGCTCAGAAGCAGGATGCTAGGTGGGAAGCAGGGAGCCTAGATGCAAATGGCACCCAGTGTGGAATGCTGGTGTCATGAACCGAGGCTTACCCCATGAGCCACAAAGATGGGTCTGCAGCTGGTTTAATGTTAGATTTATCCTACTCCATCTCGGTGAGTTCATCAATTTCTGTCACAGGATGTTGAGGCAGGTGCATATGTATGGCACCTTTCTGTGACATACGTCTGCTTGTAAGGGGCATTCATCTTTCCATTTCCCATGGAAGGGTCACA
Organism: Ochotona princeps; assembly: GCF_030435755.1. Taxonomy (NCBI): domain Eukaryota; kingdom Metazoa; phylum Chordata; class Mammalia; order Lagomorpha; family Ochotonidae; genus Ochotona; species Ochotona princeps. The sequence goes on along the minus strand of NC_080853.1, from coordinate 11,213,970 downwards.
CCTGGTTAGGGGTGACATCAGGTAAAAAGTTGGCTTTGACCTTCTGTCCTTGGAAACTGCTTCTTTTTTTTAAGATTTATTTTGTTTGAGAGAGTTACAGAGAGAAAGAGACATCTTCCATTCACTCATTCACTGGTTGGTTCCCTTTTCAAAGCCAGAAGTTTGTTTGGGGTCTCACAGGTGGGTGTGGAGTCTTAAACCCTTGGACCATCCTCTGTTGCTTCCCCAGACCATTAACAGGAAGCTTGACCAGAAGTGGAGCAGTTGACTTGAAGTGGTGCACATATGGGATGTCCAGATGCCCACTGTGGCTCATTGCCAGCCCAAACAGCTTTCTTTCATGTATATATGTGAATGCTTGCACAGTGAGGACTGGACAGAAAGCGGAGGCCTGGACTGTGTTCCGAACATAGACTCTAGGGATCACGCGGTACTACCCGCTAGGGTGGATGTTAGTGAGAAATAGAAGTCACAATCCTGGGCTGAAATACCAACCAAGGCACTCCAGTATGGGACGTGGGCATCATAATTCCCAATCCGAGTAACTTCCTCCAAAAGTAAAAGGTGGAGGAAGGGCAAGTGTTTTGCGGTGGGTTAACGTGCCACCTGAGCCAGCAGCATCCTAGTGCTGGTTTGAGTCCTGGCTGCTGTATTTCCCTATTTACAGTCCAGCTTCCTCCTGCTGTGTCTCAAAAGCAGAGGATCATGGCATGGGAACTTGGGGCCCTGCTATTTTTTTTTTAAAGATTTATTTCCATTACAAAGTCAGATATACAGAGAGGAGGAGAGACAGAGAGGAAGATGTTCCATCCGATGATTCACTCCCCAAGTGAGCGCAACGGCCGGTGCTGTGCTGATCTGAAGCCAGGAACCAGAAACCTCTTCTGGGTCTCCCTCACGGGTGCAGGGTCCCAAAGCCTTAGGCCATCCTCGACTGCTTTCCCAGGCCACAAGCAGGGAGCTGAATGGGAAGTGGAGCTGCTGGGATCAGAACCGGCGCCCATATGGGATCCTGGGGTGTTCAAGGCGAGGACTTTAGCTGCTAGGCCACGCCGCCGGGCCCGGGGCCCTGCTATTCTTATGGGAGACCTGGGCAGAGTTGACTCCTGGCTTCTGCCGGATCTAGCCCTGTCCTTTGTTATTTGGGGACTGAGTCAGTAGATGCAAGTTCCTCTCTCTGCTCTCACTGTTGCTTTGCCTGTCAAATACATGAACAATAGGTAAAAAGCATGTTGGTAAACATACGGATTTATATTCTATGTTAGGATTTGTTGTGTTTAGTGTAGGGTTGAATTAGGAAGTCATGTGATTACATAACCACCATGATCTAGATATAGATGGTCTCTTGACTTCCAAAGTTCCTGTGCGTGGCCAGCTTCTGACTCCCCACCCCAACGGAGGCACCTGCTTCCTGGTTTCCTGGTTGCCTTTCCATCTTTACAACGATGTGCGTGGAGAGTGTGGGCCTGGAGTCACCAGGTGGTGTGCACCAGAGCTTGGCCATTTTCTTGTGTGAATGCTTTGAGTGTGTTGAGTATAGCTTTGTAAGAAACTGCTAGACTGGCTGCCCATGTGGTAGCTTTTAAAGAGTTCCTGGCAACCCCTGCCTCCCATTATACCTGCCATAAATGTGTGACCACATTTTTATCTTACCTCCTTGTCTGCTGTCAAACTGTCCATTTCTGTTCTCTTGGCGGCTGCACTGACACCAGCTCCCCGTGAGGATCCCTTACGTAGCCCGGCTGTTGATCTGCATGGCAGCCCTGGGTGATGTGCCTCAGTGTTCTTGCTTTACACACAGGGAAAGGTCACGCAGACCAGGGAGGTCACGTGGCTCCTCCGAGGTTAGTCAGTAAATGAGAACACTCTTGTCCAAACCTCCACCCTCTCCCTGGCACCACTGTGCCTCCAGTCCCGTGGGATCTTGCTCTCAGCTCCAGGGAGAACAGATTGGGATTTGAACAGACCCAAGGGCAACTTGAGAGCCTTTTGGGGACTTGTACCTTGTCATTGTCACAGTAGTGGGTGAGAGGACATGGAAACACTTGCCCGTGGAGGCAGGAAGTCGAGGTGCTGGAGCAGAGGCTGGTGCCCAGCTCTGCTACCAATTTGTTAGAAATTACAGACCAGGGCCCGGCGGCGTGGCCTAGCGGCTAAAGTCCTCGCCTTGAAAGCCCTGGGATCCCATATGGGCACCGGTTCTAATCCCGGCAGCTCCACTTCCCATCCAGCTCCCTGCTTGTGGCCTGGGAAAGCAGTTGAGGACGGCCCAATGCTTTGGGACCCTGCACCCGTCAGGGAGACCCGAAAGAGGTTCCAGGTTCCCGGCTTCGGATTGGCGCGCATCGGCCCGTTGGGGCTCACTTGGGGAGTGCATCATCGGACGGAAGATCTTCCTCTCTGTCTCTCCCCCTCTCTGTATATCTGACTTTGCAATAAAAATAAATCTTTAAAAAAAAAAAAAAAAAGAAATTACAGACCAGTAGCAGGCTGCCAAGGAGTTACCTGGTGGAACCGAATCAGTTCCTGGGCCTCCTGATTCACTCAGTTTCCCTGCAAGGGACCTTAGTAAATCACTTGAGCTTGCTTTTCTTTTTATAAATTTACTTTGTTTAATTGAAAGGCAGAGACAAGGGGCTGACAGTGCCCACCTGCTGGGTCGTTCCCCAGATGCCCACACACATAGCCTAATCCTGGCCAGGCTGAAGCCGGGAGCCTGGAACTCCCTGTGGGTCACAGGGGCCCAAGTTCCTGAGCTGTCACCTGTTGCCTGCCAGGCTGTGGCTTGGCAGGAAGCTGGAGTGGGGAGCAGAGCTGGGGCTCAGCTGCACCATATGTGCTTTCCACAGATGTTTCGCAGACTGCATGGCTCTGCCAGGGTAAGCATGCCCGCTTCCAGGGTTCTGCCTGGAGGCCTGTGGCTGCAAGGGATTTCCTTCTGATTTTTTCCTTTTTTTTTTCCTTATTGTTTGTAGTGTTTATAAGCCATATGCATTTTTTTAAGATTTATTTTTATTGGAAAGTTGTATATGCAGAGAGGAGGAGAGACAGAGAGGAAGATCTTCCATCCGATGATTCACTCCCCAAGCGGCTGCAATGGCCGGAGCTGAGTTGATCCGAAGCCAGGAGCCAGGAACCTCTTCCGGGTCTCCCACGCGGGTGTAGGGTCCCAAGGCCTTGGGCCGTCCTCAATTGCTTTCTCAGGTCATAAACAGGCAGCCGGATGAGAAGTAGGGCTGCCGGGGTTAGAACTGACACCCATATGGGATCCTGGCATGTGCAAGGCGAGGACTTTAGCTGCTAGGCTACCATGCCAGTCCCCATATGCATTTTTTTTTTGTTTGAACATGCTACAGAGAGGTAGCGGAGAAAATGAGTGAGATTATCCGCCTGCTGGTTGCTCCCTAGATGGGCGCAACGACCTTTCCTGGGCCAGGCTGTAGCCAGGAGTTTCATCCAAATTTCCTACATAGGTGTGACGGCCCAAGCTCTTGGGCCATCTCCTGCTGTATTTCTGATCAGCTGGGAGCTGGATCAGAAGTGGAGCAGACAGGGCTCTTAAATGGTGCCCATGGAAGATGTTGGCCTTGCAGGTGGTAGCTTTACAAGTTACACCACAGCGCTACATGCAACTTACTGTGTTTTGTTTTGCATTTTATTTATTTTTAAAGATTTATGGGCCTGGTGTGATGGCCTAATGGCTAAATCCTCGCCTTGTAACTGCTAGGATTCCTCCAGTCGCATGGGAGACCTGGAAGAAGCTCCTGGCTCCTGGCTTTGGCTTGGCTCAGCTCCGGCCGTCTTGGGGAGTAACCCAGGGTATGCAAGATCTTTCTGTCTCTTCTTTCTGTAAATCTGCCTTTCTAACAAAAATAAATAAACCTTCCAAAAAAACCTGACACATTTATTTACATGCATTTTTCAAAGTTTTCATTTTGAAATAATGTCAAGCATTCAGGAAAGTTGCCTTTACCACATTCGTTCTTTCTGTATTAGTGTTTTAGTTTTCTTTCCCCTCCTGAGCCTTCTGATTGCTGGTTGTTGCTTAATGCCCTTCTCAGCCTCAATCCTTCATTGTGGGTTGCGTCAGGGCTAGGACACCCATGTCCGTGACTACACGCACCTGGGCCGGTTCAGGCCTTGGGTCTCGTCTTCCTGCGCATCCTGCCCTGGTGCAGCCAGAAGCAGGTATGTTCTCATGCTGTCGCCAGCCTGTTTTGGTCTCCTAAGATTAAGAGTGTGGGGCTCGTCATCTTCCAAGTTCCCTCACTGTTAGACCTGGTGTGTATCCTGCTAGAAGCTATTGCCTAATTTGTACCTCAACCAGAAAATCCAGACTGTCCCCTTTGTGATCCGCAGGGCGGTCTGGTGACAGGCTGGCCACCGGCGCCCCCCGTCGTGAAGGAGGAGGAGGGCAGCGAGGAGGAGGCCACCCCTGCCTCGTCTGCAGAGCTGACGTTTGTCCCTGCACAGCCAGAGAGCCTGCGCACTCCAGAGCCCTCGGAGGAGTTCCCCAAGCGTGAGGACCAGGAGGGCTCCCCGCCGGAGACAAGCCTGCCTTACAAGTGGGTAGTGGAGGCCGCCAACCTCCTCATCCCTGCTGTGAGTTCCAGCTTCTCAGAAGCCCTGGACTTGATCGAGTCGGTATGTGGCTACCTGCGGCTGGGAGTGCTCACTGCTTTGTGCCACTGAGGGTCTCGGTGCTGGGGGTTGAGTGCCAGGACCTGGGCTCACTGAGGTGGCCTCCAGGAAGTTCTGGTGGCACTGCATGGAGGATGATGGCACGCAGCAGCATGGGGGAGAGTGATGTTTGCAGCACGAAGTGGTTGGGCTTCCTGGAAGAGGGCATCAAGAAAGGCTGGGGTGGAGCAGACACCCTGCCCCAGCCGACACTGTGCTCGCTCTGGTGACAGGGCAGGACAAAGGCAGCCCTCTGGACCCACCATCTCAGCTCCTGCTGCAACAGCCGGTCCTGCGGGCTGGGGCCGAGTGGTGGAGCCCCGCACCCTTACCTCCCCATGCAAGGGGCATCCAGTCTGTTCCGAGAACAGCGGTACTGTTGCTTCACCTTCTACTCAGCCTGAGTCCAGTCCCTGGGGCATCCTGTCAGTTGTGTCTTGGCTGTTGGGTGGGTGAGCCTGGTGCCTCCACTCCTCCCTGAGGGTTAGGCAGTGCTGTCTCCAGGGGAGGGTCTGCTGTGCTCCTTGCTGACCCTGAGTGTCACACATGGGCTGTACCACCTGGGGTGCCTGCTGTACCCCTCAGGGACTGTCAGCTGCTGCTCGCAATGGGAGAGTAGCAGGTGCTACTCCATTTTCACAGATAGCACTGTGGCTCCCCCTGCAGCCCTGTGGTCTAGGTGCTGAGGGGCTGTGGAGGTGAGAGCTGGGCCAGGCCTTGTCTAGCACCATCAGCCACCTCCCTCCTGATGGCCACAGAGGAGGGGAGAGGTCACTGTTTTGTTGTTGAGGACCTACGCTGTGCTGGCCCAGGCTCAACACAGAGCAGGTTACATGTCCCTTTGGAAATGCTTGGGATCGAGTGTTGGGAAATCTGGACCATTTGTGTAGTTTGGTTAATATTGTGGAAATGAGAACCAAGTACAAGGTGAAATTCATTTCTGTCTCGTGTATGCATTGCTTAAAGGTGATTTTACATTGTTTTCATTTTGTAAATGAAACAAGATTTCATGCCGTGGAATCTTCTACTCTTAGTTTTTTTTCCATGCTAAGAAAGTGTCAGAGTTTAGGATTTTTGGATTAGGGATGTTCAGTCTATACACAGGCACTGAGTGTGCACTTGGTGCCCGGCTTGCAGTGGCTACCCAATGTGTGTGCCCCTCATCTGTTAGCAGTCTAGGACGTGGGTGGAAGAGTTGCTGACTGGGGCGGGCTTGCTCACTGAGAGGGGAGGAGGTTGGTAGGCTTAGCTTCGGCACCCTCCAGAGTTCCTGGTAGTGGCTGATGGCGAGTCGGTGTTTGCAGAAGTCGCTCTAGGCAGCCCTTGGAAAGTGTAATTCTGGTCTGTTGGATGCTATCAGTTCTGGGCCTCGCTGAGGCTGGAACCTGGGCTTGCGGTGAGCCTGCTTGGAGTTGACCTCCTCCGCCCTTAGGAGTGATGTGGTCCAGTCTCCTGCACGTCCTGGTCAGCTGACTTCTTCAGTGGAGTCTGAACCTGGAGACCCTATGTAGGGGCCAACATGGGACTCTGCGGAGCCTATGTTGTAATCCACTGTGTAAAGGTGGCAAGATGGGGGGCTGAGGGAGCGTCTCGTGTTCTGTTCAGTGACTCGGCCAGGGGAGGCCTCGGCTCATAGGTGGGTGGGGAAGGTCACAGTCATGCTGCTGGGTAACTGTGTGGCAGCTGCATTCCCTCCCTCTGTGCAGGACCCCGATGCCTGGTGTGATCTGAGTAAATTTGACCTCCCCGAGGAGCCTTCTGCAGAGGGCAGCATCCACAGCAGCCCAGTGCAGCCTCGGGCACCGTCCCAGCCACAGGCACTGACACCGCGCCAGCCTACGGGCCCGGCGTCCAGCGTGACCGAGTACCGCCTGGATGGCCACACCATCTCGGACCTGAGCCGCAGCAGCCGAGGCGAGCTGATTCCCATCTCCCCCAGCACGGACGTCGGGGGCACAGGCATCGGCACACCGCCCTCGGTGCTCAAGCGGCAGAAGAAGCGGCGAGTGGCGCTCTCACCTGTCACCGAGAGCAGTGCCAATCTGTCCTTCCTGGACTGCAACAGCCTCACGCCCAAGACTACGCCCGTCAAGACTCTGCCCTTCTCGCCCTCCCAGGTGTGTGCTGCACAGGCGGGTTTCTGGCCAGTCCTTATAGAGTGCCTGCATTTTTCTCCGTGATGGAGTCCCTGGAAGTTGGGAGAGCCCAGCTTGGGTCTTGAAAATCCGTAGGCAGATCATCATGTTGTCCTTTCTCTCCCATGGCAGTTTCTGAACTTCTGGAACAAACAGGACACCCTGGAGCTGGAGAGTCCCTCCCTAACGTCCACCCCAGTGTGCAGCCAGAAGGTGGTGGTGACCACACCACTGCACAGGGACAAGACACCGCTGCACCAGAAGCACGCTGCGTGAGTGCGCTCTCCTACCTGCCCAGCCCTGCCCACACAGCACCAGCCTGGCTGTCCCAAGGAGACCCCTGAGGGTGCCCTTGTAGCTGTTACAGTGTGTTCCAGTTCTTCCAGTTTGCTTTTCCTCGGTGTTTGTTTGTTTCTCTGAAAGGCAGAGTTAAGCAGAACAAGCTCTTCCATTTATTGCTTCTCTCCCCAGATGGCCACAGTGGCCAAGGCTGAGCCAGCCCGAAGCCGGGCACCTGGATTGATCCAGGGCTCGCATGTAGGTGCTAGGGGTCCACTCAGGCCATTGCCCACTGCTTTTCCAGGTGTGTTAGCAGAGAGTTGGATCTGAAGCAGAGCAGACATGACTAACTGGCACTTGTATGGGATGCAAGTGTTGCAGAGGCTTAACCCCCTGCACCACCACGCTGGCCCTCATTTTTTAGATTAAAAATTTTTTTCTTTTTCCCTGCGCCACTTACAGAATCTAAATGGCCATGGAATATGTGACCCTGTGGTCTTCCCATGTTTTTGGAGCTGAAAGGGCAGGTTAGCTGTGTGGGAGTGGGTTCCTGAACAGGACAGCGGGGCTGCAGTCCCCATCCCTCTGGGATTCTGTGTCCCTGCCCTCCAAAGCCAACACAACACCACCTCATCCCAGGCCAGCTGTGCCCATTCCTGGGAGCAGTGTCTGCGAGAGAGAGATTTCCCTGTTCCTCTGCTCACCTCATTGGCTGCGGGAACACAGTGAGAATGTTCTGTAGAATTTGTCCAGTGGTTTAAAGATGCTTGTCCCCTGGCATGTGGCTTTTACGGGTTTCCAACAGTCTGAATATAGAGCTTACTGATGCCATGTTTATTTTTAATTTTCTATTTCATTTTGAATCATTTTATTGACACATCTTCAAGTATGCTAACATTCTGCCATTTCTTTTTGGTTTTTTTTTTTTTTTTTTTTTTTTTTTTCTTTCTTTTTATCTGAAAGAGAGAGATCCCCAATTTGCTGGTTCACTCCCACACCTGTAACAGCCAGAGCCGGACAAGGCCAAAGCGTGGAGCCTGGTGCTCCAGCTGGACCTTCGCGTGGGCTCGAGCACTGGGAGCAGCTTCTGGGAAGCAGAGCTGGGACTCGAACACCTGCACTCTAACAAGGGATGAGGGTGTCCCAAACACCTGCCCCTAGTGACTTTTGCTGTAGCAAGCCCTCCCTCCATCGGTCCCTATCTCTTTTTCATCTTCACTTTGTTAACGTGAACCAGTTCCTTGACCTTGGTGGTGGTGGGTGGCGTTGTTGCCTGGTGTGCCAGTTGGGTCTCCTGTTGAGTGCTCTGGTGCCTCCTCCAAGCAGCCTGGTGCACCCCACTTTTGAGTCAGTTCTGTGGGTTCTTTGGCATGGGCTTGTGCCCATCCTTGCTGATGCTGTAGAGGTTTCAGGCGTGGGTCATGTGGCCCAAAAACTTTGTGTCTCATGGCGATGCCACCTCGTGGGACTCAGGGTTGACCTTTAGCTGTGTTCTGAACTGTGGGGCACTCACATGACCTGCAGGGACCTCTGTATGCCATGTGCAGGATAGCAATGGTTTTAGGGAGACTCTGGAAACTGTTGGATCTCAAGTCAGGGAACTGTGCGTTCTTCCTAGCTCTCTGGCTTCTCCAGAGTTCCCTGGGGGACCCCAGGTTCTGACCACCAGGGCGTCTTTTGCATCCTTGAGTCAGCCAGGTGGTGTCTTCCCGTGACTCAGGCCACCCTGCATGAGGGGCTATGCTGTGGAGCCTGGTACCTGGCTGCAGAGCTGAAGTTGGCCCTGTGTCCGCCCATACCTGCCCCGTCGTTTGCTCCCAGGCAAGGGCCATGCATGGGCTGTTCTCTCCCAGACAAAGGGTGCGTTTCGATAATTCTGCTTCTGAGCCTGGGCGTTCCAGGGTTTCTCTGCTCTGGTGTACTCACTGAGGTGAACTGCGAACACCTGCGGAAATGCTGGGCTTGGTGTCTTTTTTTTTTTTTTTAAGATTTTATTTATTTGATCTTCCATCTGCTTGTTCACTCCTCAAATGGCTACAACAGCTAGGGTTGGACCATACTGAAGTCCAGAGCCAGGAGCTTCCCCTGGGTCTCCCTCTCACATGGGTGCAAGGGCCCAAGGCCTTAGGCCATATTCCACTGCTGTCCCAGGCCTGTTAGCAAGGAGTTGGGTCAGAAGTGATGGACTTGGACTGGTGCTCATGGCTGCCGGCCTGGCGTGTTACCCTTTATCATGCATCCTCTGGAGAGAGGTGGGACAGGACTGCAGTGTCGTGATCCTAGCCTGCCCTGCTGCCTCCTGGAGCCTGGACTGCGGCGAGCGGCCTTCTCAGCCATCCAGCACCATCCGTCACTGCCTGTGGCTCCTAGCTGGCTCCTCTGCAACTCTTAGTTGCCTTCTGTTTCTTGGAATGGCCCCTCTCTGAGCCCCTGATGTGGACCTGGGTGGAGGTCAGAGTAATGGGCAGCTAGCTTGGTGACCACCTGTCCCCGTCCCCCACCACAAAACTGCCTCCTGTGGTCCCTGCAGGTTCGTGACCCCTGATCAGAAATACTCCATGGACAACACTCCACACACACCCACCCCGTTCAAGAACGCCCTGGAGAAGTACGGGCCCCTGAAGCCCCTGGTATGTGGTGTTGGGCACCGCTGTGGGTCTTTGTCCCTTGGGCCTCATCTGATCACAGTTGGGTCCAAAAGCAATTGACCTGTGGATAAGCTGGGAATTGTCAGGCCCCACTTTCCTAGGCACCTTTAGTGTGCCTGGCGGCCTGTGGCCCATGCTGCAGACCTGGTTTCTTTAGCGTGTAGAGGACATGGGTGGTAGACATGTAGTGCTGGGGAGAAAAGCAGGGGAGGAGGTGAGTGCCAGAAAGATCAAGGCCGAGGGGAGGTGGGCTGTGCTCCATTCGCATCTAAGCCCTTTGAGTAACTCCTGGTCCGTCGGACCACACAAGGAGTCACTTGGGGTCCCCGCTGGCCAGCATGGATGTCCCTTCTGGGCGTCCTGCTGTAACAGTGAGCCCCTTCCCACTGCCCATACCCATAGCTGATCTGCTGCGTTTCTCCTGGAAACAGCAGGTGTTGGAAGATCCTGGGAGGTGAGAGAACAACCCAGCCAGAGAGAGCCTTAGCCAGCAGCCTGCACCCCTGCCTCCCCTGTGGGAGGCTCTGGGACAGTGGGGACTGGGTTGGGGCCGCAAAGCCAGTCTTGAGTGGGGACTCCAGGGGCTGAGCGGACAGCCAGTGAGGTATGTGGAGTGCTAAATGGTTAGCACCCGCCTGTTCTCATTGGAGTTAAGGTGTGCGGCCAGGCAGCTCTGGGCCATGGAGCTGAGTGAATCCACTAGTCAGCCTGGGTTGTGGGCAGAGGCAGGCTGTCCGATCAACAACCGTATAGCCTTGGGCTGGGCCTGAGCTTCCAACTACACAGATGACTGTTCCTGACAGAGGCTAAGCCACACCCACCTCTCGGGGTCAAGGTTGCCATCCCCTTAACCCAGGCAGAACATTTAGTGGCCGTGAGTGCCACCTGTAAGGTAGGTCTAGGCCCCCAGCCTCTGTCCTGGCATGCCCCACTATGCCAGCAAGCAGGCTGTGTCTGGCACCAGACAGCCTGAGTGTGGGACCTCCTGCTATTCCCCCTACCTGTAGCCTCAGACCCCACACCTGGAGGAAGACCTGAAGGAGGTGCTGCGCTCTGAGGCCGGCATTGAACTCATCGTGGAGGACGACCTGAGGCCTGAGAAGCAGAAGAGGAAGCCTGGGGTGAGAGGCTGCGGGTTGCTGGGGACAGATGCTAGACTGACACTGTGGGTTGGAGCTTGGGGAGGTGAAGGGCATCCTTGTGACGGTTAAGTCTGTGAGCCAGGAACTCAAGTGTGGCAAGTTATGAGGCACCCCCAGCCGCAGGAGGACCCAGTTGTGTGGACCCCAACTCTCGGGCCAGCCTCCTGCCCACTGGTCTTGTGTGGCTAGCTTGGGAGGATGGAGAGGGTGTCAGGTGGGTGTGGTTAGGAGGGCAGCTGCAGGGACTCCTTACCTGAGTGGACTCAGTGCCTAGTGTGTGGGTTGACCAAAGTTGGCTTTAGGCCCTCAGGGTGGCGGGAGTGAGTGGCTGTGAGCCAGGGTGGCAGCTGTTTGGGGCCATGATGCTGGGTAGGGGACATCACCCTAGAGCCCCTCATGGAGTGGGGCAGACCCCTGGCTGGTTTCTTGGGTGCAAGCTGAGAGGGTTGGAGCATTCCTGGTACCAGATGTTTGTGCTGGGTTCACACCACCTGTGTGCTGCTGTTCTCCGAGACCTGTCTGGGGGAGGGGTGTTGGTCCACTGCTAGTAAGGAGCTAGCTGGCAGTCAGCTGTGTCCTGTGGACTGGTTTTAAAGACCCCAGAATCTGCCAGTGGTGGCAGATCTCTCTGTTGCAGGGCCTGGTTCTGGGGCCACCTGTGAACCCCGTCCTAACCACGGCCTTCCCCTCTCCCCAGCTGCGGCGGAGCCCCATCAAGAAAGTGCGCAAGTCTCTGGCTCTTGACATTGTGGACGAGGATGTGAAGCTGGTCGTGTCCACAGTGCCCAAGGGTCTGGCTGTGGTAAGTGGTGGGCCACACACCCTGAAACACAGAGGGCTCTGGGAGGTGGGTCTTGTAGGTCTAAGCACAGCACTCCGGGTCATTGCATGGAAACCTCTCCGACCCGGGATCTCAGCCAGGCAGGGGTCCCAGCACCCTCCGGCAGACCTGACGCTGGCATTGCCCGGGCTGCATGTAGTAATGACTACAAGGAAGGAGTAAAGTGTCTGCCCAGATTTAGCTTTGGCTAAGCCTTGGGTTTCAGTCCAGACTCCTGCCACATGCTCCCTCGGGTCCTTTTCTCTGAACCCTGCCTGGAGGGTGGAGCTGAAGATCTCTCTGGCTGCTTACCTTCCTGGTATGCAGGCCTATATGGGCCCAAAGGTTTTCTTACAGTCTTTTTAAGTAAGAGAGATCTGTTAAAAATTCTTTACCTATTATTTTGAGTGCAAATGGTTACAACCCTCCCCCCACCCAGAGGAAACCAAAGCTTAGAGAAGTGGCCCTTCAGCAGTTCCGGAGCTACGAGGTCCTGGGGGCAGGGGGTGGCCTCCCTGCCGGTCTTCTTCCCTGTTGGCCTCCCTCCCTGCAGAGACCGTTCCTGGCCAAATGGTGATTTGGGTTTGCCTTTGATTTCAGCCAACCAGCATCGCCTCGGGTTCCACCTGCCACACCCTGTCTGGAATCAAAGAGGACAACAGCCTGCTCAACCAGGGCTTCCTGCAGGCCAAGCCGGAGAGGGCAGGGCCAGCGCCGAAGGCCCGTGGCCACTTGGCAATGCCCGCCCCGGTGAGTGCTCTCATCCAGCTCCCCTCGGGACCAATCCCTGTGATTGGCTTTGCTTGAGTAACTTGCTCCCTGAGCTCTGGCCACAAACCTCCCCTGATCCCATACCTGGAGACAACCCTGCTTCTGCCCCTCCCACTCCCCCTCCCCCTGCCATGGCTGGGGCCTCGTGACTAAGCTGCCAGCTCTGTTTTGGTTACTCAGTATGTGTCTGACCTCAGGCAGGCTGGCCCTGCTCCTGCCTGCCACCTGCAGCTTGTCCTCCCAAGGAGGGTCTACCCTGGAGTATGGCCAGGTCTGATCTAGGGCAGCCTCTTGGCTAGGAGTTGGCAAAGCCTAGACATGGGGAGCGGCTTTGCCAGGGCTGCTCAGCGAGGCTCAGGAGGGCGTCTGGCTTCTGGGATGGGAGTATGGCTTCTGGGACTCGGGGGAACACCGTCGCCCGCATCCCTGGCTGGGACCTTCAGTGTCTGCCAGGCTCTTGCTGTCCCTGCTGCATGGTAACACCTGTCTCTCCTCAGATGACCAGCGCCTGGAAGATGGTGGCCTGTGGGGGCACCAGGGACCAGCTCTTCATGCAGGAGAAGGCCCGACAGCTCCTGGGCCGCCTGAAGCCCAGCTCAACATCTCGGACCCTTGTCCTGTCTTGAGAGCTTGGCGGGCATGAGCCACTCTTTCGTGTTTACAGGGGTGTGGGTGTGAGAGCCACCCACAGGTGACTGCCTTCTGCCACCAGCCCCTCCCAGACTGCTCAGGTGGGGGCAGAAGGGTCACACACTGGCCACGCACAGCTGCGGGCGGCTCCTGGTGCTAACAGAACAAAGTCCTGCCCCTGGGCCTACCTGTTTCCTTCCCCGTGTTGCACGGGGCCCTATTAGCTTCTCCCAAGCTCTGGCCGGGCCTGGCCTCATCTCAGACCCTTGCCTGGGCCAGGGAATGTATGCAGGGGTGCTTCCTTCTTGTCCAGCTCCTGTTGGCTCGTTTTTTTTAATTTTTAAAGAATAAACTAGTTTTTTTTTTCTGTGTGCTGCCGCTCTTCCCCGCAGAGCCTTCTCTGGGAACCTGGATCTCGGCCTCAATGTTCCTTGTCTGGCTTTGGTCTCTGCTGAGCCAGGTTGCCAGGTCAGACCGGGCACAGGGATTGCCAGGCAGAGCCTTCTGGCCACAGTGGCTAAGGCTGAGTGGGAGTCAGGGCAGGCCTAGTGGCCCCAGACCCCTCACATATGGCCTGACCTGTGCCCCCCCAGCTCTGTCCCCAGCCACACTGCAGCCCGGCAGACCTGCAAGAGGACTGACTGTGGAGTTGCCTGCCTCTGACTAAAGATGCAGATTCCTGGGCCCACCAGCCTGGGAGTGCACCTGGCTGCAGGTGGATTGCAGGTCTCACTTCTTCAGAATTGGCCCCGGCTGCCCTGGCGCCTGCTTCCCTTGGTCTTGCTGTCTCATTGCCAGGTGCTGTAAGAAGCCTCAGAGAAGGGTGTGTCCTCCCCGTGAACTGCACAGTGGGCTGTTGGGTTCACACATGACACATTGGGGGTCTTTTAAACCCCCTGCTCCGTCCACTTCCCCACGCCAGGCCTGCTTCTGGTATTTGAGGTAGAGCACTTGGGTGGCACGGTGGAGGTGACAGCAGCTGGGCTACTAAGTGGAGGATGGAAGGGGTTGCTGATGACCACCAAGGAGGTGGGAGGTGACAGCCATGACAAGGTTTGACTGTCCTGACCACCATGGTGGCTGGGAAGGGACTTGGTGCCTGTATGGTTTGGGGGTGACTTTGGTAATCAAGGCCCAGCCATCCTAAGAGCTCTTGGTCCCTTGGCTGATGGAGGTGGGCAGGTACCTCTAGGCTGGGGATGAACTTAAGCAGCTAGAGACGGCATGGAGAGGCTGGGGCAGATTGGGGGTGCTGGGGTTCCCTGATGGATGGGCAGATGTTATGGGAGGATGTGGTTTTGGGTGGTGTGGGATACCAAGACGAGCTGGGAGGTCCCTGGATATGGAGACTGGTTGATCATTCTAGTGCTGGCCAAGCCCCATAGCTCCTTGCAACCTTGTGTGGGCCCTGTGGACTGCCAAGCTGGGGGAGGTGAGAGTTCCAAATTCAGACCCTACAGGTGGTTAGGGGTATCCTGGCCGACTCAGTCTCAGGGGATGTGGCCCAGCTCGGAGTACCTGAATAGCTGACGAGACTCTGGGAAAATGGCCACTCAGTGTCACGGTCAGCTGGCAGGTGCTGGTACTTTGTTACCAAGCAGGAACTGAGTGTGAGGGAACCTTGTGGTTGATGAAGTGGTCAGCTCAGTGAGGATAGGGACTGGGGCAATTGGAGGCCAGGGAGTGGCTTGAGGCTGGGTCTGGACTAGCCTGTGGGAAGGAGAGAGGACTTGGCACTGGGAAGTTTGAATCCCCGAGGAGAACCTATCTGCAGGCGATGGGAAAGTGGGGAGTGGCTCCATGCCCATGCAGTGGTGTGCCTGGAGTTGCTTTACCATGTATCCCACATGTATCCCACCATGTGTCCCATTTGCATTGCTTTCCAAGATGCTGCTGCTAGGTGCTTTTCGATTTTTTATTTATTATTTTTTTTAAAAGATTTATTTGAAAGTGGGCCCAGTAGCTAAATCTTTGCCTTGCACACACCAGCATCATATTATGAGCGCCATCAAGTCCCAGCTGCTCCACTCCTATCCAGCTCCCTGCTTGTGGCCTGGGAAAGCAGTAGAGGGTGGCCCAAAGCCTTGGAACACTGCTTCTGTGTGGGAGACCCGGAAGAGGCTCCTGGTTCCTTGCTTTGGATCAGCTCGAGTCTGGCCATTGTGGCTGCTTGCGGAGTGAACCAGTGGACAGGAGGTCTTGACTCTCTCCTTTTCTCTGTAGATCTGACTTTCCAATAAAACTAAGTAAATCTTATAAAAAAATTTTTGAGTTACAAAGAAGGAAAGAAAGATACCCTTACCAGCCAGCGTGGGGCTAGGCCAGAGCCGGGAGTTTCTAGGTCTCCCATGTGGTGCAGAGTCCCAAGGCTTTGGTCCGTCCTCTACTGGTTTCCTAGGCCACAGGCAGGGAAGTGGAACCAGTAACCATATGGAATCCTGGTGCAAGCAGAGTGAGGACTTTAGCCACTGAGCTACCACACCAGACCCTGCACTTGCTTTTTTTTTTTTTTAACATATATTTTTATTGCATTTCCTTTTTTTTAAAAACTAATTACATTGCATATGTGATACATTTTTTTATGCACTGGGATTCCCCCTGCCCCTCCCAAAACCCTCCCCCCACGGTGGATTGCTCCACCTTGTTGCATTTCCATAGTTCAAATTCAGTTGACATTCTTTCATTGGAGCATAAAGTCCAGCATCTTATTGTCCTGGTAAGTTCAATGGTTTCTTGGTGAGACCATCTCTGGTCTAAAGGTAGAGCCGGCAGAGTATCATACCAATCAATTAAAAGTCCCAACATAATATTTGCAGCCATTTACAACATTATGGCATTAATTGACATGGTATTGATTAACCAATATGTTAATAGGAAATGCAGGTTCTCAACCACAACCTGTGACTTCTTCATAGACATTTCAATTTTGGTTTATATTCAACCGTGTTCTACACACCTTAAAATGGCTTAGATTGCTATTCAGCTGTCTCATGCCTATTTTAATTTTAGTCTTTAGCAGTTTATAGCATTGAAACATGATTTCGCTGAACCTGGCTGTTTTTCGGGTGGTCTAAGTCTATAATTCTAACAGGATATATGTCAACAGTGTAGGTGAGCATGTTTAGGAGGAGTGTGCAGAGAAATCTTCCATCCCCCAGTGAGGAGTGACTAATCTTTGTGTCGCACCCAGCTCACTGGTATATGCACTTGCTTATTTTGAAGGAGGGAGATCTCCATGTGCTGCCTCAC
This sequence comes from Ochotona princeps, assembly GCF_030435755.1. Classification (NCBI taxonomy): domain Eukaryota; kingdom Metazoa; phylum Chordata; class Mammalia; order Lagomorpha; family Ochotonidae; genus Ochotona; species Ochotona princeps. The sequence continues at coordinate 11,197,616 of NC_080853.1, read as the reverse complement.
TCCCAAACACTCCACAGCACCCACGGTTAGGAGTGAGGCTGCTTGCTTGGCTGAATAGAGCTCTCTCTCGGCCTCTGCCTTTAGTTGTTTTGGAAGTCAAAGAGAATGGGAAGTCATGAAAGTGCTGTTATTTTCAGTTGCTTCTTTTGTGTTTGCATTAGATAATACAGTTGGGAAAAGTTATGTGCTGCTGGACCGATTCATTCTGTGCAAGGCTGGGGTGCTCTGTTGCCGCCTGGTGGCCACTGGTGTGCTTACAGCAGCAAGAAGCACTGGCCTTAGCAGGCCGTTGTGTTTTTCCACTCTTGGTGCCTTCTTGATCATCCTCCCTAAAGCAGTTTTCCGAGCTTCACTTTTAGACCTCTGCAAATGGGAGAGGGAATTTGGTTACTTAGCAGCCTGCTCTGTTGTAGGGTAGCAGTAGTGAACACTGATTCTTTACTAAGAAGAAATTCTCTTCCTGGTGATAGAAGTGATGGCAGTGATGGAGCTGGGGTGCATGGGAAGCCAGTGTGTGGGGAGACCCTGGGTGGGTCAATGATGGACCAGGAGCAGCCTGACCACCTGAGCTGACCATCCTCAGCAGACGCTGTCCTGAGAGGTCTGCAAGCTTAGCTGTCCCCAGACATCAAGGAGGTGTTGCTTGAACCAGGACCGTGATTAAACACCTCCGAGTTGAACTGTGTGTGCCCACTAGTGGCCAGACATGTCTTGGAGCCCTTGGAACACAGTTCTTCCCCCGATGTGGACTCTGGGTGTCAGCTTCTCTGATCATGGCTTTCCTCGTGCTGGGGACTTAAAAATGGTGTTGTCTGAGCTTTTTGAAGACCTCTCTTGCATGTCACCTACAAATGTTCAGGTTGAAGGTGTGTATGGACAGGTCAGTTTGACAGCCAGTGCCAGCTTGGGCGTAGGTGCCCAGTGCACCCCTTATTAGAGTGGGAGGATGCATGGGGCCATGCCCTTGGCAGTAGTGCCTGCCCTCTGCCCAGTGAACAGCCAGGCTTGGCACAGCATAGGTACTGAGCAAATGCCTCACTTGGGGGATGAACCAGCAGATGGAAGACCTCTGTCTCTGCAACTCTTTCTTTCTTTCTTTTTTTTTTTTAAACATTTATTCATTTTATTACAGCCAGATATACACAGAGGAGGAGAGACAGAGAGGAAGATCTTCCGTCCGATGATTCACTCCCCAAGTGAGCCTCAACGGGCCGATGCGCGCCGATCCGAAGCCGGGAACCAGGAACCTCTTCCAGGTTTCCCACGCGGGTGCAGGGTCCCAATGCATTGGGTCGTCCTCAACTGCTTTCCCAGGCCACAAGCAGGGAGCTGGATGGGAAGTGGAGCTGCCGGGATTAGAACCAGCGCCCATGTGGGATCCCGGGGCTTTCAAGGCGAGGACGTTAGCTGCTAGGCCACGCCGCCGGGCCCTCTGCAACTCTTTCAAATAAAATGTAGGCATTAGGGGTGGATATGACCTAGGGACTGTGTTGGAGTACTTAGGTTCAGTACTCTGCTATCCCTGCCAGTGCAGACTCTGGGAGGCACCAATGATGGCTCAGGTAGCTGGGTCCCTGCCACCCAAGTGGGATGGGAGGCTGGGCTGAGTTTCTGCTTCCTGGCTGTGGCCTGGCCCAGCCCTGACTGTTGGTGGGCGTTTGGGAAGTGAACTAGCAGATAGGAAATCTGCTTCCATGTACTTCATTATGTATGTAAATAAGTAACACGTTTTAACTTTGAACCAGATAACCCGTCAGAGGTACTATAGGGCCTATAGGGAGGAGCATCTCTTCTGGTAAAGGGAGCCCATGGTCATACTCCTCCTCTGACGTGGCCTTGGAGAGAGGCTCCAGGCACACCATCCTGTGCTCCCCCAAGGCGGTTGAGTAAGACTGTTCAGGCTTGACTTTTTTTTTTAAGATTTATTTATTTTTATTACAAAGTCAGAATCACAGAGAGGAGGAGAGATAGGAAGATCTTCCGTCCGATGATTCACTCCCCAAGTGAGCACAACGGCCGGTGCTGTGCTGATCTGAAGCCAGGAGCCAGAAACCTCTTCTGGGTCTCCCTCACGGGTGCAGGGTCCCAATGCATGAGGCCGTCCTTGACTGCTTTCCCAGGCCACAAGCAGGGAGCTGGATGGGAAATGGAGCTGCTGGGATTAGAACCGGCGCCCTTATGGGATCCTGGCGCGTTCAAGGCGATTAGCCGCTAGGCCACGCCGCTGGGCCCTCAGGCTTTTCTCTTACCAGGAAGCCAGACCCAGCCTGTTTCCGCACTTTCATTGGAACCTGCCTTCATTGGCTCTCCTATCACCCAGGGCAATGCCAGAGCCCAGAGGTGGCCACCTACACTGCGTGGAGGGCAGAGACTCACTCTCTGGCCCTTGATCCAAGATGGTTGCCAAGCTCCTCGGTAGGTCCTAATCTCCTTGTCAGTGCAGAAAGCGCTTCCCTGCTGGGTCTTTGAGCCATGTCCTGTTTTCATAGTGTGGCCATGCGGTAGGTAGTGCACAGAAGTGGGCCCTTCTGATCTGCTAGTACTGCTACAATGCATTATCCTGCACCTGCCTCGCGTTCTGCGTGAGTTATGTGGGGAAATGGAATTTAAAGATCATTTTGAGGCAGAAGTTTTTTTTTAAATACTGTTAAGCTTCTTCCTAATAATATACATTTTCTAGGAACTGTTTGAAGTTCCTGCTTCAAAAATCCTAGGATCAAAACTCTAGGAGTGGAATCTCACCCAGTCCAACACAGTGTACGTGTGTGATTTTATAGATTTCCATCGGTTGACTGCAGAGATCGCCTTCCATCCTTCCTGATGTAATCCCAGTGCCCACTCCCCACCCCCCACACACATACACACTTTGGCCAGGGGAGCATTTTAGAGCCTTTGGGATGTCTACCCGTACACTAGGTAAAGAAAGACAAGCTACCCGGCTGGGGCGTACTTTGCACACCTTTTATTCCAATGAGTTGCATGTTGCACGCGTATGATGGATGCACTTGTGGTCCTTCCTGTGGCTGGCATTTTTACTGTCCTGGTCTGAGGATCTTCTGGGCATTGGTCTCCTCTGTTGCCGACTCTCTCACATCACTTTGACAAACCAGCTTTTGTGGGACAAAAGTCTTCAGGATGAACATCGGGTGGCAGTCGGCACCTTCGACGTTCCAGATGTCAGAACTGGAAAGCCAGGGGGAGAGCTGCAGCGGATCCTTGTCTGGCTCTGCGCCTGGGAGGTTGACTTGCAGAGGGCTCAAGTTGTTCTCTTCCTCCATGGAGCTTCTGTTGACGCAGGAAGCCTCGTGCTCTCCCAGCTTCTTAATGGGAACCACGTGGCAGGCGTTATATTTGCAGCTGGCCATCTTTTTGGCTTTCTTGGGATTCTTTCTCCTACAGGATGCCAGATGGTACTGGAATCTGCTGAGTGGAATCCGGTGGTGTGGATTGTAAGGGCAGATTTCTAAGACTTCTGGCTCCATGAGGGATTGTTCTTAGAGCAGGGTCTTGCACTGCCCGGAATCTCCTGGAAAAGTCCTTTGGTATACCAGGTGGTTGTCCTCTGCCTAGTGTTGGCCCTTGGAAATCTCTAGGCCAAGCCCCTTGTTCTTGGAACCACCGGTGGTGGATCAGAAGAGGGGCCGGAGGCCGTCAGCAGTAGCTACGCGAAGACCACAGCTAGCCAACAGCACTTGAGACAGACGAGCTACATCAAGCAGCTTAAAGAGCCAAAGATCGCCTCAGCTGCACAGGGAGGTGAAGGAGATACACCTAACCCCTTCCCTGAGAGTGCGAGAGATGCTGTGATGTCAGCAGCGGTCACAATGGGCAGCTTTCATCATCACGGAGAGGTCACTTCCTGTCCACTCTTCGGCAGGGTAGGTGGCGTGGGGAAAGCTGCTGTTCCAGACTGATTGTGACCTTCTGTGTTGTGTTGATTTGACTGTACATGTTGAGTATGATGTCCAACAGAGCTGGATTTAAGTCTCTTATGTTCTCCATTTATCTTGTTCCTTCTTTGAAATAGTTTTTTTTTTTTTTAAATTGGCCATATTTTCCCACTATTTTGTACCACCCGTCGTTTCTGAGTGGTCCCTCCACGTCTTAACACAGATAACTCATCAGAATTTGAAGTTTTATAAACGTTTTACCACCTTTCAGGAAAACAAAGGCCCTTTTCTTTACTTATCCCTCTCCTGATCCCTCATTCCCTGTAAGAGTTTTCAAAATTTCTTGAGAAAGTGCATAATGGGAAATAAATATTCCTGGAATTCAAATAGTTTTGTGCCAACATAAATATTAAAAACATTTGTGTGTGATATTTTTGACACCTAATTAGATGCTTCTGTAGGGCCAGGTGTGATGGCTCAATAGCTGAATCCTCACCCTGCATGAGCCAGGATCCCATATGTATGCCAGTTCATGTCCCAGCTGCTCCACTTCCCATCCAGCTCCCTGCTTGTGCCAGGAGGGGAGGCGGGGTTGCCTGTGAACGCTTAGCATGAACTGCACTCTGATTTCCTGGGAGGAAGAGGACGCAGGAAAGGCTAAGTGAACAAGGAGTGGAGGGGGAGAATGGTTGGTGCCTTAGCCAGCCTCAGCTCAGGCTGCTTCTCTGAGGGAGCAGGAAGACACAGGCAGAGTCTTTGGGGGACTCCCTTGCACCTGTGGGGTCAGCGTCCTCAGCATTGGGAATATTCCTGTTTCCACATTTGCTGGGTGAGGAGGTGCCTGGTGTTAACCCAGTACTTTCTGTAAGGCTCACTGGTAATGGCCCACTTAGATCCTTAGGGTCTGACTGTAAAGGGCTGGGTAATACCTACCACGTCCCACAGGAGGTAGGTGGTCATAGTTGGCGGTATGTGATGAACAGGTTTTTTGATTTTTCATTGGAAGGTCACACGTACAGAGAGACAGAAAGATCGTCCACCTGCTGGCTCACTTCCCAAGTGACTGCAAATGGTTGGAGCTGAGCTGACCTGAAGTCGAGCCAGGAGCCTCTTCTGGGCCTCCCATGCAGGTGTAGGGTCCCAAGGCTTTGGGCCATCCTGTATTGCTTTCCCAGGCCACAATAGGGAGCTGGATGGGAAGTGGAGTAGCTGGGATTAGAACCGGCGTCCATATTGGATCCCGGTGCATATAAGGCAAGGAAATTAGCCAATAGGTTATTGCACCAGGCCCAGGCTATGTATTTACTTAAGATTTATTTTTATTTGGACCCAACATTATAGTCTAGTGGGTAAAGTCCTTGCCTTGCACTGCTGATTCACTTTCCAAATCTGGCTGCAGAGGCCAGAGATGGGCTGCTTTGAAGTCAGCAACCAGGAGCTAGGGACTACTTCTGGGTCACCTGTGTGGATGCAGGGGCCCAAGGACTTGGGCCATCCTCTGTTGCTTTCTCATGCCATAAGCATGGAGCTGGTTGGGAAATGGAGCAGCCGGGATTTGAACTGGCACCCATATGGGATGCTGGTGCCACACAGGCTGAGGCTTTAGCCTATGATTCCACAGTGCCAATCTTTGATGGAAAATTTTTATTTGAGTTGTCACATGAATTTTGATGCATATCAGCAGGGCTAATCAGAAACATGGGTGGCAACTGGCAGAGCATGAGTGTCAACCAATCAGAATAGGTGCTGTGTCTCTTGCTGCCCACCTGCCAGTTTTTATTCTCAAAAAAATAGGAATCTTTATTTTTAAAATTCAGTAAGCCTTGTAAAAATTTAAAATTTTTAAAGATTTATGTTACTTTTTATTGGAAAGACAGATATACAGAGAGGAGAAAAGACAGAGAGGAAGATCTTCCATTCATTGAGTCACTTGCCAGTGGCCACAGTGGTTGGAGCTGAGCTGATCTGAAGCCAAGAACCCAGAGCCTGTTCTGGGTCTCCCACGCGGATGCAGGGCCCCAATGCCTTGGGCTGTGCTAGACTGCTTTCCCAGGCCACAAGCAGGGAGCTGGATGGGAAATGGAGCTGCCGGGGTTAGAACCAGCGCCCATATGGGATCCTGGTGGTTGCAAACGAGAGGAGCCTAGCCTCTAGGCTACCGTGCTGGGCCTTCTCACTTTTGTTTTTAAATGAAACTATTCCTCCTTTTCATGTGGGTATTTAAGTTTCTCTCTTCAAATGAAGTCTTCACAATTAATGTGGGGAATGATGACTAATAGTTAAAGTAGCAAATGAATGAGAAACGCAAAATGAACAAGGTGTTATCCAAAAAAAGCACAGTTTGGGAAACATAGTGTTTTAATTAAAAAGTGGGAGAAAAAGTCTTGGTGAGATCACTGGAGTCAGAACATGGCCAGGGAGTGGACCCCAGGGCCTCTGGTCCCACGCAGAACTGGGCCAAGAGGAACCCCGCCTGTTTGGAGGCCCGTGCTGCGGGGCTTGGAGGCCCAGCAGCGGCAGCACTCCTACCACCAGCAGAGGGCAGCAAGGCCCCACTTCTGACATCCCTAAAAGTTGTAGGACAGGCTGTGGGGTAGGGTGCTGGGCAGCTCCCCCTGGGGACTCAGATTGGTTTGGATTCACCCTGAGTTAGGGATCCTCAAATGTGGGTTTGGGTCACCTGTCCCTCAGAACTCCATAGGGGCTTGTTAACTGTAGATTCTTGGACCTCCCAAGGAAAATAGGTGTATTTTTGCAGCTCCAGATGTGTGGGAGATGTGGGAGTTCCCAAGGTGAGGCTGTGGCCCTTGCTCCAGGGAGGTGGGGTGGGGTGTATGTGTGTGTGTGTGTGTGGTTATCACACACAGCAAGTGGTCAGATGGCATTTTGACCCACCTTTTACTTGGTTGAGTGGAACTGTTTTAAAAAAAACATTTCTCATCTATCCACCCATTTGTCCATTCACCATCATCCATCCATCACCTGCCCATCCAGCCACCATCCATCTACCCACCCACTTTCCAATATATCGCCACTAAACCCTTGTAATGTGTTCTTTCTGGGTATGTAGACAAGACAGACCCCATCTCTGCCCTCCCAGAATCCATGCTTTTGTGGAAGAGCCAGATCACAGCAAATAATCCCTTAGCTATGAAATGACAACTCAAAGCCACTGCTTTGAAAGAGAGTGTAGGTGGGGAGGGGTGGGGAGAACCCAAGTACCTATGAAACTGTGTCACATAATACAATGTAATTAATGAATTAAAAATAATAATAAAAAAAGAGAGTGTAGGGAGTTTAAGGGAGGATGTGAGAGAGTCTTTCCTTAGAAAGTTAGACTTGAGTTGCTCTCAGGGGTGAGCAGGAGTTAACTGGGCAGGGATGTGTCAGGCAGGGACGCCTTGTCTGCAGAAACTGCAGGTGGAATTGAGCTCTTCATCTCGGGCACACTGCAAGAAGGCAGGGTGTGTTGGCAGATGAGGGCCAGCGTCCTTCAGTCCTCACCCTTCTCATCCTCAGAATGAGACAGTAAGATCTGTCTGGCAAAGAAGATTAAGTGTCCTGACAGGCGTGGGGCCTCCACTATAATTCCCAAAACATAATTGGTGTCAGTGTGTGGGATGGATCTGGACAGGACCGAGGTGGTAGAAAGCCTGTGAGTGGAGGGATCTGCCTGCCTACAGAGTGACCGGCAGGAATCTGAGGTGCCCCAGGGAGCCAGTGCTGTACTGGAGTGCTTGGGTTCAAGTTCTGGCTGCATCTCCCGTTCTAACTTCCTGCTAACGCACGTTCTGCAAGGAGACCGTAATGGTCCCAGTCACTGGTCACTGGCATCACATGGGGTGTTTGGATTGAATCACTGCCTCCTGTCTTCTGCCTCACCCAGCTCTGGCTGTTGTGGGCAGTTGGTGAGGAGACTTCTATGTCTCTATGCCTTTCTCTCTCTTCCTTTCTTTCTTTCTTTTTAAATATTTATTAATTTTTATTGGAAAGCCAGATATGCAGAGAGGAAGAGAGACAAAGAGGAAGATCTTTCACCTGCTGATTTACTCCCCAAGTGACCGCAATGGCTGGAGCTGAGCTGATCCGAAGCCAGGAGCCAGGAGTTTCTTCCGGGTCTTCCATGTGGGTGCAGGGTCCCAAAGCCTTGAGCCATGCTCTATTACTTTCCCAGACCACAAGCATGGAGCTGGATGGGAAGCAGGGCCGCTGGGATATGAACTGGTGACCATATGGGATCCCAGTGCGTGCAAGGCAAGGACTTTAGCCACTAGGCTACTGTGCTGGGTCCTATGCCTTTTAAATAAATAAATAGCAATATCTTGGAAAAAAAAAGTAAGGAGTGAGGTGTGGGGAAGCTATTGGCGGGGTAGGGGCTGGTGCACTTGACCGACCGTGGGGCCTAGCTGAGGAGCGTGTTTTAAGTAGGGCGAGAATTACTGCTGGCATCATTTTCTTGATGAAAACAAAGTGAGATTGGAGAGTCTGCTGCTGTCTTTCCCCTGGTCCGGATGACTAATTATCAGAATCATTTTTGCAACGTTACCGTATATAGCCCTGCCATTAGGCAGAAGCAGGAGCCGGTGGAAGCCTGATTCATTCTGAAACCCCAAAAGATAGAAGCTGAGCCTGCTTTGAGCGAAATGACTGTGAGCATTCAGTTGAACTCAGCTGTTGCCACAGGTGTGACACAAAGCAGAGCACCCTGCCTCAGCTACCCAGAATGTCTCGGGGCAGCTCATGGCCAAGGTCTTGGCCAGGTGCAGAGCAAGTACAAAGAGTCGTCCTGCTGGGGATGGAAGGGCATGAGACCCTGGGCCTGGGAGCAGGATGAGGGGTGGCTTTGTTGTGTTGAGCCCATGGCCTGGGCTAACTCCCTCCCTGCTTTGGGTCTTGGTTTCCCCAATCTGGCAAAAGAAAGACTAGACCAGAGGATCATTCTGGCTTTGAGGGTTCTGTGGGGTGGACTACAGGTATGATTTTGGATGCCTCCTTTGGTTCCTCTGGCTCTAGTTTCCCCTTGGATGCTTTAAGAGTCTCCACGAGGGTTGTTTTGCTTTCCTTCCCCACTGTCGATTGCTGCCCACCTTGGGAGTCCAGTGACTCCAGACCCCACTGAGAACAGACCAATCTTGACTTTTCCCCTGTGTGCCAGCAGTTTGATCTGGGGATATGAGGTCACTGTGGCTAGTCTGAGGATGGAAATTTAAGGAGTGAACCTAGCATGGAGATGTGTAAGTCCCGAAGTTCTAACCTTGGGCATAATGTAGCCCAGAACCACAGACTGACTCAGTTGGTTCCCAAGCCCCCGAACCTCTTTAGAGTCATGTTCCTTCTCTGAGCCTCACCAGGGAACATTCATGAGCTAGCAGCACAGCCAACATGGCTTGGTGCTTTGTGAGCGCCAAGTGCAGGGCTAGGCACTTGACTGTGTGATGGCCTTGCGTCTTCATCTTGACTGTGTGAGGGCACAGGTGGCATGTTGCCTCCAGCCTCTTTGTTTTGAGCCCTCTTTGATTTTGGGAACTGACCCCCCACCAGCTCATGTAATCCTCATGGTATCAAATAATGACATTAATGAATAGTTTTTAGACTTGGAGGTCTCGGATCAAAGCAGCGCCTGTTGTGTGGGTGAGCAAGGGAGTTCTCTGCCTGTCCTCCACTTCCTGGCCTACGACTGTCAGGCAGGCAGGTTTCATTGCCCACAAGCTTTCCACAAGCTCTGTGGTGTGAGGCATCCTGCGCCTGAACTGAACTGGGTGATGTCCAGGGCTGTTGCCCTGTGTGGCCTGCTTCCCCAGCTGCCTTGAGCACCTGCAGTGTTCATTTTGAAAGTGTGTGATTTTTGCCCCTGAACAATGCCCTTGAACCTGAGCCAGACTAGATCAGGTGCATGGCAGGTGCGTCCTTCCAAGCATCGTAAGTGTGCTTGCTGGCTGCCATTGGTTGTCTGACCCTGAAGAAGGAGTTGGTTGTGTGTGTACTTGAACCTCACCTCCACACAGTAGGGACTACCTGTGGGTTTAGTGACCTGTGTCATTTAGAGATGATAGCACCTTGACTGTTATAATTTTGTTTGTTTATATTTGATGTAAATTTTGTTTGTTTATATCTTCTAGCTGGGCTTTCATTTTCCACATGCACACCACGGCTGAAGACCCAAGTCAGGAGCTCATTCTGGGTCTCCCGTGTGGGTGGCAGGGGACCCTAGATAAGTGAGTCCAGTTACCTCCCAGAACTCATACTGGCAGGAATGCTGGAATAGGAATTTAGGGATCAGAGCCAGGGTTCCAGGCAGGCTTTCCCATAGGGGGTGTGGGAGCCACAAGTAGCTGCAATTCTATTTATTTATTTATTTATTTTTATTGGAAAGGCAGATCAGATTCACTGGTTCACTCCTCAAATGACTGCAATGGTGAGCCAATCCTCTCCAAGTCTCCCGCATGGGTGCAAGGAATTGGATGAGAAGTAGAGCAGCCAGGACACGAACTGGTACTCATATGAGATGCCATGCTTGTTGGCAGATAATCAGCTGATTGAGCCATTGCACTGGCCACAGTATGCGTTTTTATAAACATTTATCTATTTTACTTGAAAGAGTTACAGAGAGAGGTAGAAGGAGATAGAGGTCTTCCAACTGTTGGTTCACTCTCCAAGTGGAAGCAATGGCCAGGGGTGGGCCAGGTCAAAGCCAAAAGCCAGGGACTTCATCTGGGTCCACCACATGGCTGGCAGGGACCTAGGCACTTGGGCCATCTTCCACTGCTTTTCACAGGTCATTAGCAAGAAGCTTTGATTGGAAGTAGAGCAGCTAGGGCATGAACTGGTACCCAACTGGGATGTTAGCATCACAGACATGGCTTTGACACTATGCCACGTGTTGGTCCCTCCTGTGATGATTTTGAAGAACTCTGTTAGGCATGGATTTGAAGGATTTTTATACCAGAATAAACTTATTTTAATGCCTTTTTCATCAATGTCTTAAAGTCCGCTCATAGTTCTACATCATCACTTCTTGGAGGCCTTCGCTTTTTCTTCGTTTCCTCTGTAGTTCACCGCCAACACGAACACTTGCACTTATCTCAGGGCCAAAGTTGCATCACTTTGCAGGAGGAGTTGGAGATGTATAAGAATCAAAAGAGAAAAGAGATGTGCCAGGTTGTGGGTTGCACTCATTCACTGGCTAAAGAGCTGACTCAGCTTCAGCACCTATATCTGTTCTACAGTGCGTGTGGTTTGAGTCCATTACTCAGGGCAGTAACAGATGAGCTCATGGTGCAGTCTTGGAAGATGGTTTACAAACAGTGCTGGCTTTGCAGATAGAAGTCGCCCATGGAATCATCGACTCGGCCTCTGTCTTCCAGGCTTCACTGTCCCATTCTGAAATTCACTTGCTTTACTTGTGGCTCTAGAATCTCAGCCTATGGAGCTCTATCCAAGGGTCAGGCCCTTCTGGGAGGAGAGAGTTGGCACTCGGTGGTAGGCTGGCATGTTTGAGCTGCTCGTGCTCCCAGGAGCTGAGGGCTTTCAAGGCTGGTCCCCTCCTTCCCTTTGTTTCTCTCTTGAAGCTGTCACCTGAGGTCAGGATTAGAATCCCCAGACGCTCTTTACTTGCAGAACTCACAAAGGATTTCTCCTCTGGCACCCTTGGCGTGTGGCCTCCTTTATTCCAGCACTGTGTGTTGAAGACCCAGGTGTGCACAGAGGCACTCCCCAGGAAGTAGAGAGGGAGGATGTGTAATCCCCAAAGGGGTTGGGGACGGGCGTGGTGACAGCCAAGGAGAGCCACACAGGGAGGGTGGCAGGACGGGGAAAGAACTGGGATGGGATCAGGGAAAGACTTGGTCTTTTCGTTAAAAAGCACTAACGTATTTTAATGCAAGAAGATGAAAGTAGAAGTACCTCCCAACCTTCCTCCCGCAAAACTGTCACCTAAACTATTTTTCTGTGTGTAGTTTCTAGACAATGTGATAGACAGGAATGCCTTTTTAAAATGGGATTTTTTTTGAAAGTTGAAGCCTTAAGAAGTAATTTTAGGAGCAAGCACTTAACCTAGCAGTTAAGACACCCATGTTTCATATTGCAGTACTTGAGTTCAATTCCTGGCTCTGGCTCCTGACTGTGGCTTCTGCTAATGCAGACCCTTGGAGACAGCGTGATGGCTAAGAAGTTGGGTTCCTGCCTCACCTATGGGAGACCTGGATCCAATTTCTGTCTCCAGGCTTTGACTCCTGGGCAGATCTGGTCATTGTAGACGTTTGGGAAAGTGAAACAAGCAAGTTGGTGAACTGTTCATCTCTCTGCCTCTTAAAGAAAAAATTCTTTGAAGGAAGTTACTTGACATAAACAGAAGAAAGGGAAATAAGCAAAATCAAAGGAATTTCTGAATCTCAATCAAATACTGTCACCATCAGTGAAATTAATTCCTAAAACATTCTCCAAGTTCAACGAGAAATCAGGGAAAGCATTACAATTGGAGGTAAGATTGAAATTGGATGCAAATATCCATATAGTTTATTATATTATTATAAACTCACTCAATGGTGGCATTCTCAGATAAAATGTTAAATCCAATGATGGGATTTTTTTAAAAAAAAATTTTTGTTAATTATTTGAAGTATAGGACTGCAGAGAGAGGGGAGCGAAAGAGGAAGAGATCTTCCATCTGCTAGTTCTCTCACCAAATGGCTGCAAAGCGAGGCTGCTCTAGCCAGGACCAGAGCTAGGAGCCTGGGAGTTTCTCTTAGGACTCCCACATTGGGGTAGGGAACTAATGACTTGGGCCACTTGTCACTGCTTGCCCAGGCACACTAGCAGGGAGCTGAATCAGAAGTGGAGTAGGCAGGACTCAAACTA